>NC_064818.1:42328164-42625774 GCF_023721935.1 Panthera uncia
ATATGAGGGGGAGAATATGGAAAAAGCACCCCTCCCCAAAAGCAGCTGGAGAGAAAGTGGATTGGAAACAGCCTCAGGGACTAAACTAAAAAGGGAGAAAGGAGAAAGGAGAGGGTTTAAATTCCATTAAGAATGTAAACAAGGCAAGCGCAAAGGCTGCAACTCTGCAGCTCAATACCTGGTGGTGCTCTGGTGGGAAGGGCAAATCCCCAGGAGCAGAGTAGGGTCCGGGAGGTTCTCAGACCACATGGGAAAAAGCGGTTCCACTGCTTGAAGGACATTTGGTAGACTGTTGAAGTCACCTGGTCCCAGCAGACCCCAGAAAACGGCCACGTTTGCTGGTGCTGGAACAAGGTCGTTAAGGGTGAAGGCTGGTACTGGATGTGTGTTGTAATTTTCCATAATCCCTGAAAAGCTGCTGCTACACGATCTCGCAAACTTTTTCTGGGGTGGGCTGGCATCTGGCCATAGTCTCGGGGCACGGGCAGCAGCAGGGTCCAGCGGGCATTCCTGGGTGCAGCTGACATTCGGCCATTGCTCATTCGGCCACTGCTTGGTGAGACCCTCCCGCAGAGTGGTGGAACAGGTCAAAGCCGCAGTCCTCCGGAAGTAAGGGGCCGGGGAAAACAGTCGTATTTGAGACAAAACTTGGGAGAGAGGTATCTGCCTGGGGCATGGTCATGAAGACTGAAAAAGCGGGGAGTGGACAAAAGCTGAAGACAGAGGACGGGTGCACAATTGCTGATCTGGGAGAACGGACCGGGTAGCTGGGTGACACCATTTTTACCACTCCCACGCATGCGCATATGCACCTACAAGCCCTGCAACAATCCACCCCAGTAGGCTAGCAGCGCCATCTAGTGGAGAATGGAGCCATTACACTGAGCCCCGCCCAACTGGGCCAACCTTGCTCTTCAAGAACACAAGTCTCACCACCTGCTTAGTTTATGGACTATAAAGCACTTCATAGTCTGATTTCTAATGGAAAATGAAGTAATTTCAGTCCTATTTCAATCTGTTAGCAAGTCCCTCTATTCAATTTTCTTTCTTTTTTTTTTCTCTTTTTCACTTCTTTTTCTTGAATACAGAAAGAGAAAAACTTCATTTTTATTTTCAGTTTCTATTAAAAATATTTTTCTTTATTTTTTTACTATATTTTTTACTTTTGTATAAATTTTTTCAAATTCTATTTTACTTCCATCGTTATACTTTAGTCTGCTTCAGTGTATTCACTTTTTCAAATTTTCAAATGATTTCCTTTTTTCTTTTTCTTTTTTCCCTTTTTCATTTCTTTTCTTTTTCTTGAATGCAGAAAGAGAAAAACTTCATTTTCACTTTCAATTTCTATTAAAAATATCTTTCTTTAATTTTTTACTATATTTTTTTACTTTTATGTGAGTTTTCTCAAATTCTATTTTACTTCCATCATTTTATTTTAGTCTACTACAGTGTATTCACTTTTTAAAATTTTCAAATGATTTCCTTTTTTTCTTTTTTCTCTTTTTCGTTTCTTTTCTTTTTCTTGAATAGAGAAAAATTAATTTTTATTTTTAATTTTTATTAAAAATATTTGTCTTTAATTTTTTCTACTATATTCTTTACTTTTGTGTAAATTTTTTCAAAATCTATTTTACTCCCATCATCTCATTTTAGTCTACTTCAGTATATTCATTTTTTCAAATTCTCAAACGATTTCCTACCTCCTCCCCTTTTTTTCTCTAATCTGTCAAACCACTTTCAACACCCAGACCAAAACACACCTAGGATCTAGCATCATTTATTCGATTTGTGTGTGTGTGTGTTAATTTTTTAATTTTAATATTTTTTTATTTTAATTTTTTTAATTTTAATTTTTCTACCTCATTAATTCCTTTTCTCCCTTCAAAATAACAAAATGAAGGAATTCACCCCAAAAGAAAGAGCACGAAGAAATGAGAGCCAGGGATTTAACCAACACAGATACAAGCAAGATGTCTAAACCACAATTTAGAATCACAATAATAAGAATACTAGCTGGCATTGAAAAGGGATTGGAATCCCTTTATGAAGAGATAAAAGAAGTAAAAACTAGTCAGGATGAAATAAAAAATGCTATAACTGAGCTGCAATCACAGATGGATGCTGTGGCAGCAAGGGTGGATGATGCAGAACAGAGAATCAGCGATATAGAGGACAAACTCATACAGAATAATGAAGCAGAAAAAAAAAGAGGGAGATTAAGGCAAAAGAGCACGATTTAAGAATTAAAGAAATCAGTGGCTCATTACAAAGGAACAACATCAGAAACATAGGGGTCCCAGAAGAAGAAGAGAGAGAAATGGAGGTAGAAGGGTTATGTGAGTAAATCATAGCGGAAACTTTCCTAACTTGGGGAAAGACACAGACATCAAAATCCAGGAAGCACAGAGGACAGCCATCAGAGTCAACAAAAACCGACCATCATCAAGGCATATCATAGTCAGATTCAAAAAATACTCAGGCAAGGAGAGAATCATGAAAGCAGCAAGGGAAAAAAAAGTCCCTAAACTACAAGGGAAGACAGATCAGGTTTGCAGCAGACCTATCCACAGAAACTTGGAAGGCCAGAAAGAAGTGGCAGGATATATTCAATGTGCTGAATCAGAAAAATACACAGCCAAGAATTCTTTATCCAGAAAAACTGTCATTCAAAATAGAGAGATAAAAAGTTTCCCAGACAAACAAAAATTAAAGGAGTTTGTGACCACTAAACCAGCCTTGCAAGAAATTTTAAGGGGGAATCTCTGAGGGGAGAAAAGATGAAATATATATATATATATACACACACACATACACACACACACATATATATATATATATATATACATATATAGGAATATATGAATATATATATGTATATATATATGAATATATATATTTATATTGAAAATATATTGAAAATAAGGGGATGGAGAACCATCTATCATGCTAATGGTCAAGAAAAGAAAGCCAGAGTAGCCATACTTATATCAGACAATCTTGACTTTAAAATAAAGACTGTATCAAGAGTTTCAGAAGGGCATTATATCATAATTCAAGGGTCTATCCACCAAGAACACCTAACAATTGTAAACATTTATGTGCCAAATGTGCAAGCACCCAAATATATAAATCAATTAATCACAAACATAAAGAAACTCATTGATAGTAATACCATAATAGGAGACTTCAACACCCCACTCACAGCAATGGACAGATCATCTAATCAAAATATCAACAAGGAAACAATGGCTTTGAATGACACACTGGACCAGATGGACTTAACAGATGTATTCAGAACATTTCATCCTAAAGCAGCAGAATATACATTCTTCTGCAGTGCACATGGAACGTTCTCCAGAATAGACCATATACTGGGACACAAATCAGCCCTAAGTAAGTACAAAAAGATCGAGATCATACCGTGCATATTTTCAGACCACAACACTATGAAACTCGAAATCAAACACAAGAAAAAATTTGGAAAGGTAACAAATACTTGGAGACTGAAGAACATCCTACTAAAGAATGAATGGGCTAATCAAGCAGTTAAAGAGGAAATTAGAAAGTATATGGAAGTCAATGAAAATGATAACACCACAACCCAAAACCTCTGAGACGTAGCAAAGGTGGTCGTAAGAGGAAAATATATAGCAGTCCAGGCTTTCCTAAAGAAGGAAGAAAGATCTCAGATACACAATCTAACCTTATGTGTTAAGGAGCTGGAAAAAGAACAGCAAATAAAACCCCAAAGCAGCACAAGACAGGAAATAATAAAGATTAGAGCAGAAATGAATGCTACCGAAACCAAAAAACAGTAGAACAGATCAATGAAACCAAAGCTGGTTTTTTGAAAGAATTAACAAAATTGATAAACCACTAGGCAGTTCGATCAAAAAGAAAAAGGAAAGGACTCAAATAAGTAAAATCAAGAATGAAAGAGGAGAGATCACAACCAACACAGCAGAACTAAAAACAATAATAAGAGAATATTATCAGCAATTGTATGCCAATAAAATGGGCAATCTGGAAGAAATGGACAAATTCCTAGAAATATATACACTACCAAAACTGAAATAGGAAGAAAAAGAAAATTTTAACAGAACAAGCACCAGTAAGGAAACCAAATTAGTAATCAAAAATCTGCCACAAAACGAGAGTCCAGGGCCAGATGGCTTTCCAGGGGAATTCTACCAAACATTTAAGGAAGAGTTAACAGCTATTCTCCTGAAGGTGTTCTAAAACATAGAAATGGAAGGAAAACTTCCAAACTCTTTCTATGAAGCCAGCATTACCTTGATTCTAAAACCAGACAGAGACCCCACTAAAAAGGAGAACTATAGACCAATTTCCCTGATGAACATGGATGCAAAAATCCTCAACAAGATATTAGCCTAACTGGAACCAACAATACATTAAAAAAATTATTCACCATGATCAAGTGGGATTTATACCTGGGATGCAGGGCTGGTTCAATATCCATAAAACAATGTGATTCACACATCAATAAAAGAAAGGACAAGAACCATAGGATCCTCTAAATAGATGCAGAAAAAGCATTTTACAAAATACAGCATCTTTTCTTGATAAAAAACCTCAAGAAAGTAGGGATAGAAGGAGCATACCTCGAGGTCATAAAAGCCGTATATGAAAGACCCACTGCTAATATCATTCTCAATGGGGAAAAACGGACAGCTTTCCCCCTAAGGTCAGGAACAAGATAGGGATGTCCACTCTCGCCACTGTTACTCAACAAAGTATTGGAAATCTTAGCCTCTGCAATCAGGCAACACAAAGAAATAAAAGGCATCCAAATTCACCAGGAGGAGGTCAAACTTTCACTCTTCGCAGATGACATGATACTCTATATGGAAAACCCAAAGACTCCACCAAAAAACTGTTAGAATTGATTCATGAAGTCAGCAAAGTTTCAGGGTATAAAAACAATGCACAGAAATCGGTTGCATTCCTATACACCAACAATGAAGCAACAGAAAGAAATCAAGGAATTGATCCCATTTACAGTTGCACAAAAAACCATAAAATACCTAGGAATAAACTAACCAAAGAGGTGAAAAATCTATACACTGAAAACTATAGAAAGCTTATGAAAGAAATTGAAGAAGACACAAAAAAATGGAAAAAGATTCCATGCTCCTGGATAGGAGGAACAAATATTGTTAAAATGTTGATACTACCCAAAGCAATCTACATATTCAATGCAATCCTTATCAAAATAACACCAGCATTCTTCACAGAGCTAGAACAAATAATCCTAAAATTTGTATGGCACCAAAAAAGACCCCAAATCGCCAAAGCAATCTGGAAAAAGAAAACCAAAGCAGGAAGCATCACAATCCCAGACTTCAGGTTATACTACAAAGCTGTAATCATCAAGACAGTATGGTACTGGCACAAGAACAGACACTCAGATCAATGGCACAGAATAGAGAACCCAGAAATGGGCCCACAAACATGTGGCCGACTAATCCTTGACAAAGCAGGAAAGAATATCCAATGGAATAAAGACAGTCTCTTCAGCAAGTGGTGCTGGGAAACCCTGACAGTGACATGCAGAAGAATTAACTTGGACTACTTTCTTATACCATACACAAAAATAAACTCAAAATGGATGAAAGTCCTAAACATAAGACAGGAAGCCATCAAAATCTTCGAGGAGAAAGCAGGCAAAAACCTCTTTGATCTTGGTGGCAGCAACTTCTTACTCAACACATCTCCAGAGGCAAGGGAAACAAAAGCAAAAATGAACTACTGGGACCTCATCAAAATAAAAAGCTTCTGCACAGTGAAGGAAACAATCAGAAAAACTAAAAGGCAACCGACAGAATGGGAGAAGATATTTGCAAGTGACATGTCAGATAAAGGGTTAGTATCCAAAATCTATAAAAAACTTATCAAACTCAACACCCAAAAACCAAATAATCCAGTGAAGAAATGGGCAAAAGACATGAATAGGCACTTCTCCAAAGAAGACATCCAGATCGCCAACTGGCACATGAAAAAATGCTCAACATCACTCATCATCAGGGAAATACAAGTCAAAACCACAATGAGATACCACCTCACACCTGTCAGAATGGCTAACATTAACAACTCAGGCAACAACAGATGTTGGCGAGGATGCGGAGAAAGAGGGTCTCTTTTGCATTGTTGGTGGGAATGCAAGCTGGTGCAGCCACTCTGGAAAACAGTATGGAGGTTCCTCAAAAAACTAAAAATAGAACTACCCTACGACCCAGCAATTGCACTACTGGGCATTTATCCAAGGGATACAGGTGTGCTGTTTTGAAGGGACACATGCACCCCCATGTTTATAGCAGCACTATCAACAATCGCCAAAGTATGGAAAGAGCCCAAATGTCCATCGATGGATGAATGGATAAAGAAGATGTGGTATATATATACAATGGAGTATTACTCGGCAATCAAAAAGAATGAAATCTTGCCATTTGCAACTACGTGGATGGAACTGGAGGGTATTATGCTAAGTGAAATTAGTCAGTCAGAGAAAGACAAAAATCATATGACTTCACTCACATGAGGACTTTAAGAGACAAAACAGATGAACATAAGGGAAGGGAAACAAAAATAATGCAAAAACAGGGAGTGGGACAAAACATAAGGACTCATAAATATGGAGAACAAACTGAGGGTTACTAGAGGGGGTGTGGGAGGGGGGATGAGCTAAATGGGGAAGGGGCACTAAGGAATCTACTCCTGAAATCATTGTTGCACTATATGCTCACTAATTTGGATGTAAATTTAAAAAAAAATAAAAATTAAATTAAAAAATTAAAAAATATAATACCATTTATTTTAGATGTGAGACACTTTAGTGTAAATATAAAATATGTATAAGACTTTATGCCAGAAAACTAAAAACTGTTCATGAAATCACAGAAGATCCAAATAAAGGAAGATACATACCATGTTCATAGGTTGGAACACAATATAGTAAAGCTGTCAATTCTCCCCAAATTTATATACAAGTTTAATGTAATTACTATAACAGTCACAGCAAGCATTTTGAAGATCTGGACAAAACTGTTCTAAATGCAATGGCAAGGCAAAGAAATAGAATACCCATATAATTTTGAAAAAGAATAAACGGTAATAAATCTGTACATCTGGTTTCAAGACCTATCATATAGCTACAGTAATCAGGATTGTGTGGTATTGATAGGGGATGTGCATATAAATCAGTGGAACAGAACAGTGAACCCGGAAATCACTTATGTAAATATGCCAAACTAGAGATGAAAAAAGAGTAAAAGTAAGTTAATAGAGGAAAGAGAGCCTTTCAAACAAATGGTGATGGAGCAAGTGGACATCCTTAATCAAAAAAATTGAAACTCAACCAAAGTCTTATAGCGTACACAAAAAAATAAGCAAAAATAAATAACAAACTTAAATGTAAAATATAAAAGTATAAAACAACTTATTTAAAGAGAAAATCTTTGAGATGTAAGGCCAGGCAAAGAGCTTTTAAACTTGACATCAAAAGCACTATTCATAAAAGGAAAAACTGATAAATTAGACTCTAACAAAATTTAAAATGTTTGCCATATGAGAGATCCTTCAAAGAGGATGAAAAGACAAGCAATAGTCTGGAAGAAAATATTTGCAAACCTGTTGGTTCAAAACCCTCTCAGGGGATTTCTAGGTGAAATCTGTAAATGGACCCTGTATATGAAGGCCAGGGAGAGACCGAAGAAAAGGCAGGTAACTCCAGATCGGTACGTGGCAGTTTTAATAAAAAGGGAACTTACATACGAGGATCATCTTGAGCTGCAGAAAGAGGAATGAATCCTCTCATCCACCCACCTTGCCTGCCAGAATCTCAGAGTTTATAAAAAGGCCTTAATTGGATTCAGGCGTGTATACCTTGCAGGTGTTTTCGATACATCGCTGTCTCAAGCCTATGTTCTCGGAGCAGTCTCTGGCAGTGGGAAAGACAAGCAGAACCCACAGCCTAAGGACAGGGGAAGGGTGAGAGGCATCCAAGTGCCCAGGTCCAGCACATGGGTCCCTTGGTGATCAGGTCTTTTCAATGACCTCTCCCAACAAAACTACATAGCTGACAAATTACTAGTATCTAGAATGTATAAAGAACTCTCAAAACTGAACAGTAAAATAATATAATTAGAAAACAGCAAAAGACACAAAAAGACATTTCACCAAACAGGATATTCAGATGGCAAGAAAAGATGTTCGATATAATTGGCCATTAGGGAAATAAAAATGAAAATCACAATGAGATATCACTACAAACCTATCACAATAACTAAAATAAAAAATGACAACACCAAATGCTAGAGAAATTGTGGAGAAACTGGATCACCACCATACTGATGGTGGGAAGGTAAAATGGTGCAGCCACCCTGGAAAAAAATGTGCAGTTTCTTATAAAACCAACATGCAACCATCATTAGCAATCACAACCCAGAAGTTTCACTCCTAGATTTTTACCCCATAAAAATGAATACCTAAAGGAGTGCCTGGGTTGCTCTGTCAGTTAAACATCCAAGTTCAGCTCAGGTCATGATCTCACAGTTCATGGGTTCAAACCCCGTGTTGGGCTCCCTGCTGTCAGCACAGAGGTCACTTCAGATCCTCTGTCTCCCTCTCTCTGCCCCTCCCCTGCTCTCTCTCTGTCTCTCTCAAAAATAAATATTACAAAAATAAAAAAAATAATACTTATATTCACATTAAAATCTATGCATGTAGGTCTGTAGCAGGTTTATTTGTAATAGGCAAAAACTGGAAACACTCAAAATGTCCTTCAATGGGTGAATGGTTAAGATAATAGTGGTATATGCATATCTTTAAATATTACTCAACAATAAAAAGGATCAAAGCATTAATATGCATAACAACCTGGAAGAATCTTCAGAGAATTATCCTGATAAAAGCCAATTCCCAAAAGTTATACACTGCATGATTCCACATAAGTAACATTCTTGAAATGACAGAATTATTTATGGGAAGGAAGAACAAATTAGTTGTTGCCAGGAGTTCAGGAGTAGCACTAGGAAGTGGGTGTGGTTATAAAAAATAATATGAAGAGTGTCATGATGGTAAAGACATTCTCTATCCTGGCTAGATTAATGTCAATATCCTGTGGTAATAATGTACTATAGTTTTGTAAGAGGTTACTGCTAGAGAAAGCTGACCAAAGAGTACCTTGGATCTTTCTGTATTCTTTCTTATAACGACATGTGAATCTATAATTATCTTAAAAAAATTTTTTTTGTTTAGTTTAAAAAATGTTCAGTGAGGGAGAAAAAGCATGTTCATGCATTTTAAAAATATGACGTTTCTGGGGAAAGTGAAGATTGAATTGGCCAGAAAGTCCTGGTAGAATTTCCAGGTCTCTTTGAGACTGGGGATCATGCATTTATAATGACAGCAATCTGCTCAGCTGTGTAGCTTTCATCACTGGTGCTCCACTGTCTGGGTTAGGAATAAAGAAAGCTGGTGGTTGAGTTTATTCAGAATATAGTTGTCACCTAACAGGTGCAACAACAACAAAAAACGAAGGAGAACTTTTCTGAAATTGATCTCTGCTGCTGCCTCAGCTCAGAATCATGGTCTCACTGTCTGAGCTACAGCCAGCTCCTCTCCACTTAATCCCTGCTGTCACCCTTTCCCCCATCCCACCACTTGATCCAGTGCTAGAGAGAGCCTTAGGAAAAAGTAAACTGAAACATATTTTCCCTTGCTTACAACTCCCTGGTGGTACGCCATTACATGGGGAGCATTTTTTCAGAAGTGCAAACAGGCTTTGGCCCTTCAGAGTTTATAGCTCACTACCTCTTCCAGATGCTGCCCACCAGTTACCAGGCACACAATGCTCAGCATCCCCAAGCTCTTCCCTCACCTGCCTTGTTATTTAGATGGCTTGCTCTTCAGATGCTTGGGTCCTGAAGAAACAAAGCCTCCTGTAAATATGTCCCCATAGTCCCTTATATGTAAGTCCATTGTATAAGTCGGAGTTCTCCAAAGAATCAGAAATAGGGTGTGTGTGGGGGACATGGAAAGAAAGATTTATTTTAAGGAATTGGCTCAAGCAGTTATGGAGGAGGCTGGCAAGTATGAAATCCATAGGACAAACTAGCAGGCTGGATACCCAGGAAGAGCTGATGCAGCAACTTGAGTATGAAGGCTGAAGGGAAGCAGACTCCCTCTTTCCTGGGGACCTCAACTGATTGGATTGGATGAGGCCTATTCCCGTTGTGGAGGGTAACTGCTTTATTCAAAGTCTATTGATTTAAATATTAATCTGTTCTAAAACATACCTTCACAATGACATCTAGACTGTGTTTGACTAAATATCTGGGAGCTGTGGCCCAGCCAAGTTGACACATGAAACTATCCAACACATCCACAGGAGCCATGTAATTTGTCCTTCTAATTGAAGCTATTAATAACTTCTGGAACAATAGGCATAATCTAAGACTATCTCTGGCAGACTAGGATGTAAGGTCATTCTCATTACAGCTTCACTGCAGTATACTTTGATATCTCCATGGGTGTTTCTATGCATCTTTGGATCCCCAGAAGACACTGATGCCCTGCATGTGGTTGTGTTTGACAAACGTTGACCATTTCTCCTGGCCCATCCTGGTTTTCATTTATCTCTATGGTTGGTCCTCACCATGCAGTCCATTCGGGTACATGCTCCCCATCCATCTGAGATCTCCCAGACTCATATAACAAAGAACAAATTCTGTTGAACTCTGCTAAGACACATGTGAAACACCTCCAAAGGAATATTACTGAAAAACAAGGAAAGAAAACATAATTATCCCAATCTAAGCATACTCAGGTCACTTGCTCGGGTTCAAGGATAACTGCTTTTGGGCTGATGGCCACTGTACTCAGGCCCCTACTCTTCTGGTCTGAGTATTACATTGAGTCTCTCAGACCTTTATTCTTTTTTTAATGTTTATTCATTATTGAGAGTGTGAGAGAGAGAGCGCGCGTGCACACGTGTGGGGGAGGGGCAGAAAGAGAGAGGGGGCACAGAGGATCTGAAGCAGGCTCTGCACTGACATAAGTGAGCCTGATCCAGGGCTTAAACTCACGAACCACAAGATTATGACCTGAGCTGAAGTTAGATGCTCAACCAACTGAGCCATCCAGGTGTCCTGAGTCTCTCAGACCTTTAAATTGGCATCCCTCTGTCCTGTTTTGGTGTTACTGCTAGTTTTGCTCAATCCTTAGAATGTTCCAGGTCCTCTTCCCCCAGCTTCCAGTTTTTTGCAAGGGGCCTCCCCACAACTAAGAATATCTGAAGAATCCAAGTTAAAAACGGGCAAAAAACTTGAATAGACATCTCACCAAAGGGGATAATGGCAAATAAGCATATGAAAAGATACTCCCCATCATATGTCATCAGGGAAGTGCAAATTATAACAAGATACAACTACACATCTTTCAGAATGGCCCAAATGCAAAATGCTTGGTATATCTTGGTATAAGGAGCTAATAATCACTGATATTTCAACCTAAAAGAATTGAAAATTTATGTTCACAGAAAAACCACACAGATGTTCATAGCAATGTTATTCATAATTATCCAAACTTGGCATCAAGATGTCCTTCAATGGGTGAATGGGTAAATAACCTGTGGTATATCCAGGCAATGGAATATTATTCAGTGCTAGAAAGAAATGAGCTGTCAAATAATAAAAAGACATTGAAGAACCTTAAATACCTGTTACGAAGTGAAAGAAGCCAATCTGAGAAGGTGCATGCTGTATAATTCCAACTACATGACATTCTAGAAAAGGCAAAATTATGAGGGCAATAAAATGATCAGTGTTGCCTATGGTTAGGGGGAATAGGAGGTAAATAGCAGGAGCACAGACTTGGAGGGCAGGGCAACTGTTATGTATGATATTTTCGTGATGGACACATGTTAGTATAGGTTTGTTAAACCATGGAATGTGATCAACTCTGTTGTAAACAGAGGGACTTTGGGTGATATGATGTCTCAATGCATATTCATTGATAATAACAAATGTGCCATTCCAGTGTGGAATGCTTATAGTGGGGAAGCCTGTGCATGTGTGAATAGTGAATACATGGGAATTCTAATTTCCATCCAATTTTCCTGTGAACCTAAAAGTGCCCTAAAAATATAGTCTATTAAAAATAGTGATACTATAATAAGGATGAATATGTAATATGTGAAAGGTACACAAAGCTTTTAAAAACATAGAACAAAAAAGCACATAAAAAACATAGCCAACAGAAAAAAATATATATAAAATCAGACACCTAGGTGATCTAGAATTTGGACAAAGCAAAAAAATTGTGATCAGTCTTTAAGAATATCTAGAGTGAAAGAGGTTGTTAAAAAAATAAATGATGGAAAATGCAGCAAAAAGCCTACAGGTATTATAGATCATGATTTTTCAAAAGTACAAGCTTGAGGGGCTCCTGGTGGCTCAGTCAGTTAAGCATCTGACTTCGGCTCAGGTCATGATTTCAAGGTTGGTGAGCTTGAGCCCTGCATTGGGCTCTGTGCTGACAGCTCAGAGCCTGGAGCCTGCTTCAGATCCTGTCTCCTTCTCTCTCTGCTCTACCCCTGTTCACTATCTGTCTCTCTCTCTCTCAAAACAAAATAATAATAAACATTATTTTTTTTTAAAAAAAGTACAAGCTTGAATACACATACAGCCACAGAAGGGAAAGAGGGGTTGAAATTTTACCAAAACTGGTAAGTGATAATAATTCATAGATACAAAGAATTCTAAAGCACCAAGCATAAGAAATTTATTCTAAAAACACACCTAAGCACATCATAGTAGCATTGCTGAAAAGCCCAACACAAAGTGAAATCCTAAAAGCAGCCAATAAAAAAAAGATATATTATGTTCAAAGAAGAACAATAGTAATGAGACATGACTTCAGCAGACACTCTGGAAGCCAGAAGACAAAGGAGTGATATTTTTAAGGTGTTGAGAGAAAGTAAGGGATGACCAAGAATTCTGTACCCAGTGAAAATATCCTCTGAAAGGAAAAATAAAATAAAGATGGATTTCTAGACTTCACCCAAAAAAGGTGGTGATATTTGCCATCAACAGATCAACGGCTAAAGAAATTCTTAAGGGAATTCTCGAGGCAAAAGAAAAATTTCAGAAAGAAGAGACATAGAAAAGATACATATATTGATAAATCTAAATGATTCCAGACTGCATAGAGCCATGATTATATCTCATCTTACTGAAAATAATTGTAGAATCAAAATAACAAAAGGTGGGGAAAAAAGTGATAAATGAATTTAAGGTATTTTAAGGTCTTGGCCTTGTCTTGAGAATAGTAAAAGTACATATTTCTATTTTTAGGGTGTTTCCTTTAAAAGTTTGGAACATATAAGAATGCATAACCAACAAGGTAACAGAGATAGGATATTGAATAACAAAGCATTATTTGAACCATAAGGAAGGCAAAAGGGACATGATTAACATAGAACAGAGGAAGAAATGGAAAAAGTAATATGATTATAGATTTAACCCAAATATATTGAATGTGAATGGACTAATCACTTCAATTAAGGATTTAAGAACCTGTAATAAATTAAACACCCACACACACACGCACTTATGTTGAACTTTAATATGCTTAAAAATGCCAGATCTTAAGTATAAGAATGCAGAAAAGTTGAAAGTAAGGGATGAAAAGGAGTCAATTTTATTTCTTCAAGTTTGTTTTTGGGTTCAATGCAGTTTACTTTATTTTAACCTTGTTTATTTTTTTAATTTACATCCAAGTTAGTGAACATATAGTTCAATGCAGATTTAATTAAAATCTCAAGAGGATTTCTGTGGAAATAGGATAGTGATTCTAAATCTACGTGTGAATGCAAAGGATGGACTTATACTACCAGATATTAAGACTGACTACAAAACTACCATAACTAAGACCGAGTGGTATTTGTGCCAAATGGACATACAGGGCAACAGAACAAAATATGAAAATGGGCCAATACGTACAAGGTATTTAAGAAAAACGTGAAGCTGCAATGTTGATGGCAAAGGAAAAAATTTTTTTCCTATGGATGGTGCTGGAATAATCAAATATCTGTATTTTTGAAAATGAATTTAACCTCTATTTCACATCATACTTGAAAACCAACTCCAGAAGGGTTATAGATGTAAATATGAAAGGCAAAACAAAGGATAACATCAGAAGAAAACAGAGGAGAATAGCTCCCTGAACTGGGTTAGGTAAAGCTTTCAGAACAGCACATACCAAGCGTTGAGGATAAGGGACAAGTGGATACGTGAGCCTACATTGAAATGAAGCACTTTTGTTCATCAAAAGAAAGGGAGTGAGAAGGCAAGCCATGGTGTGGAAGAAGAGACATTTCACAAAAGCACACGTAAAGGCTCAATCTCACTGCTCATCAGGAAAATGCAAGTTAAAACCACAAGTAGGCATACGACAGTCCCCCCCTGGAATAGCTGAAATCAGAATACCTGACAGCACTGGTGACAGTGAAGATGTGGAACACGTGTGATTCACAAGTACCCAAATCACTACAGGTATTTCTGAAAACCTTTTAGCAGTATGTGCTTAAGGTCAAACAGATGCATACCTATGACCCAGCATTCCAACAGAAAGGCATACATAAATTCACCCAAAATCATGCACAAAAAATGTTGATAGGGACACTGTTTGTACTAATTCAAAATGAAAACAAACCAAAAGTCTGTCACCCATAAAATAGACACATTGTGACATTCACACAGTGAAGTCCTCAACAGCAATGAAAATGAACCTCATGCAGAATCATAGATAAGTCTCTAAAGCCAATGTCGAATGAAAACAAAACCAAAAAAGGATAATTGATTCTATGTATACATATTTTAAATGTATATGAAATTAATTAGTGGTTAAAGAACTGATAGTCATGGCTACCTTTGGAGTTCTGGAGGTTTCAATCAGGAAAATGATTGTGTTCTATTCTTGTTTTGGTTGGTGGCTACAGAGAAGCGCTCACCTTGTTAAAATGAATCGAACTGTACAGTTATGATTTGTGCATTTTTTTGGCATGTATTTTGTGATTTTTTTTAAAAAGTATATTTAAGAACTGTGGCCTTGTAGTCAGGTACTTTGCAACCCTGTTTCCTACATTCATCATGGTCATCTCCAATTGAACACTTGGGCTGAGCCAGCCACTGATGCTGGCACAAGGTGCTTTATTCCAAGTCTTATTTCATCCTTTGAGATGGGATTGCTGCCCTTGTTGTATACATTTCAAAGATGTGGAAACTGATGTTCAGAGGGGTTAAGTGACTTACTCGTGGTCATATATAGCTAGAAAATAGTAGAACCTGCCTTCAAAACCACATCTTTCTGATTCCAATACACTGCCTTTATATTCTTTGGGGATCCATTCAGAAGAATGGCCTCCAACAACCAAGTTAGCTTTGTAGGATACAGTCCCTCTGCCTCAACTGTGAAAAGGCAGAGGAATGTTTTCTCCACAAATGCCACATACCCCACTCTGCCTACCTTTCCCCACAAATTTACAGTCTGTGGCTGAGCCCCAGATCTTGGGAGGTGACCCTCTGTCTGATGGTGTCTTACATCTATATTTTCTGAACATACAGGGCAATTCAGGGTGGAAAGAGCACAGGTTTTATTTAGACTGACAGGTGAGTTGGATCACCTTGAGCAAACCACTTGATTATTCTGAGTCTCATTGTCCTCATTTGTCAGAAAGAGATTTCTTAATTTTCCAATGTAAGAAATGATTTAATTCTTCTAGGACATGATAGGCATATGATCCACGTGAATCCCTTTTCTTTCCTTTCTGGATCCTGCTGTATTAAATAAATATCTTTCATCTCTCCCTCTTGCCATACCTCCATACTCATTCCCCATCCTTCTCCACCCTGCTCTGTGCCCCAGGTTGGTCAGTGTGAATGCCTCAGTGGGCACCCTGTCCTCTGCTCCTGGAATTTGCAGGAGATTGGAGGCAGGGGGCCCGTGAGTTCAGAGGATGGGTCCCTGCAGCTCGCTCCTGTGGGATCACCATCGATGGCTCATTCTCTGGAAATGGATTCAGACAGCCCTTTCCAACCTTATCTCTCACAGTGAGAAGACATGCCCCCTCCCACTGTCCTTTCTGGCCATGAGAGCATAAGAGATGCTGCTGTTTCAGTTCCCACGTGTCTCCACTATCCTGTGGCTTTCCGTGATGTGTGGCATGCATACATCTTTGTGAATAGTTCCTCTCCCCAGATCCCTCAGTTTCACTGTGTCCTTTCATACTGGACAGGCAGAATCCATGTTGACCTAGTGGTCTGCTCCGTCATTTCCTCCTAAATGTGAAAAGCTCCATTCTCCATGAGGCAACTTAGCTTGTCCATACCACAAGCTGCTGACTGAGGAAGACTCGGCTATTGTGAGCTTCAGACCGAAGGAAGTGGCAGAAACTAAAAAACAGGCACAGACAGAGTGAATGTCAAATTATCTCAGCACATGTGCTTTTTGTCACTCCAAACGGATGCATTATTTTTTCCCCACAAAATGTGAGGAATTTGGGTCTTACCTCAGGAAAAAAAGAAGCTGTCATGCCAGGAAGCCCCCGAAGGTCTGAGGTTTTATGAAATATATCCCAAGGACTCATCAGTGCCTCTACTAGCTTTGGAGCTTCTCTCTCCCGGAGCCTGCTTCTTCTCGTCTGCATTTCATTAGGAGCACACCTGGAAGTCAGGTGCAGCGAGCGCATTGACTGAACAGCTCACAACCAAATCATGCCTCTGCAGGATGCTGGGCTGCTTTTCATTTGTTTTCTGGGAACACTCACCCTGAGTGGGTCTCAGGAACAGAGGTGGGGCCTGCTGGTACCATCAGGTCCCTACAGGACAGGAGTGGGGCATTCAGCAAGCATCCTGGTGCTAAGGGTAGAAGTGGTAATGCTGTTTCTCTCTGCCCCAGCAGGTAATTCCACCTCCTGCCCCAGCTGGCAGGACCTGAACACGTTGGGTGACGTGGTTGGCTAACAGAGCCTTGCAGTTCCCACCGAGAAGAGTAATGCTGTAGGTATGCCGATCACCCCAAGAGCTGCCTTGGGCAAGAGTATGTTTGTGCAGGCGCCTTACCTGCATTATCACTGGTCCTCACCACAGCTCAGGACTCAGGGACCATTCTATGGGTGGGGGGACACAAGGGAGGTGTCCTTGTGATAGCATGGTCTGGCCTTGATAGCAATGGGACTGGGGATGCCTGTGTGATGAGTGACAAAAGCCAGATTTTAAGCCAGATCTGTCTGATGCCCAGTTTGTACCTATTATGTGAGCACTAGACCACACATTTGGCTCTACCTTAATGCAGAAGAAAGTAATTTCACCTCCATGAAGCAAAGGTAAGTAAGTATGGTCTTGCTTGTCAGGAGTCAGCGCTGGCCTTTGGGATCTGTGTAGGTTTCTAGAGGCTCAGATGTCGGAAGAGGGGAGCTTATAAACTGGGCAAACTTCACTCTGTGGATCACAGACAGCACTGCAGATTCATTCTAATCACTTCAACTCTGAGATCACACAGCTAGAGAATCCAGAACCAAAATGTAAACTGAGTTTCACCTATTTTATTGACCCTCCGCATTTGTCTCGTGTTGGGTCTAAGAGACACAAATCCCTTCTTCCTGAGCCTGCCACTCTGGGGGCCTGGCCTAGGAGAACAAAGCAGGTGCAGATGTCCCACAGGCACCACGCTGACACTGGCAATGCGAAGTACTAATGCTGGGTCACGAGGAGAAGCTCAGTCTCTGCACACAGACTTCCTTGACGTCATATCCCTTCCCCACCAGTAAGCACGTCATTAAACTGCTCGGAGCCTCATTTTCCTCATTAGCTACCACAAACGATAGTAGTAGGAGCAGATGAGATGATACAGGGGAAGCTCTGGTACGTGGTAAGCACTCTATAACTTACGGCTCTCATTATGATTACTAGCTATGAAATCCTCACAGAAGACAGAGATAGATATTACTGTCATTGATATATGATCGAAGCAATGGAATTCAAAAAAGTAAAACAAAAACAATGTGCTCAAGATGTCACAGCCAGTACACACAAGTAGGATTCCAGCCCACAATTGGCCAGTTTCAATACCCTGTGCCTTGTCTGGGCCACCTTCCCAGGCATTAGAGCATCAGCATCGGCCCTTTGCCCCTGCATCTTGCAGTTGGCCATGTGTTCTGCCAGTGGGGCTTGCCCGCCTCTGGGTTAAACCTCAGGGCGCCTTACTTGCAATGCATTTCCCACACCCCTTCCTCTGTCCACTCTTCTGTAATTATTACACCCCTCCTGGAGACAGGCACTGAAACAGGATTACACCTAACCACTGGTATTGACAGAATGGCACACCGGGGCTTGCCTGACTCCCGGCTCTTCAGGGCAGTGACTTAGAACTCTTACAAAAGAATGTCAAGAATATATTGGAATACATGGGCCCTGTTCCTGGAAAAAAAAATGCGTACACATACTAGCAATATGACAAGCAATTGTAGAAGGTTCTCAGACACCTCTGTGATCTATCCAGGGACTTCAGGGGAGGCATTCCTGATCTGGGGGAGAATCCTAAAACTCGTTAGAGTACTCATCAGCCATAGAGCTTCCGTGGACCTGACTCACAGTTTACCCTGTGCAGGAGGGGAGGGGAGAGGGACCGTGATAGAAGCAGGCCATTTTTCCATCTTAAGTGAATCTGGTGGACCCTGATGTCCTGCCTGGCCAAAGGCAGTATCAGTGGAGCAGTTGAGAGTGACCCTGTTATCCCAGGCCAGCCACAGCCACTGCAGGGGTGCAAAAGCAGATACTCACCAACACGCCCTGAGGCCACTGGAGAAGAGGCAGCAGATGTGGAGGCCAAGGGCAGTGGCAGGGCTGGTGCCACTGAGCCTTGGGACAGAGACGGCCAGCAACTGTTTAGGGGTTGAGAGACAGCCAGTGTGCTCCCCACTCAAGGAGGACCAGCTGCTCTGATAGGAACAAGCGCTACAGAGTCAGATAGCAGAGGAAGTGTGAATCCCAGCACTGCCACTTACCAGCTTTGGACCCATGCCTTTTTGAGTCTCATTTTCCCTTCCTATAACTTTTAGATAGAACTTTCTACCTTGCGGGACTGGTGTGAAGATGAAAGAGCATTTGTATGTAAAGGGTATGATACAATCCCTGCAACACTACACTTGATCAGTAAACAAGCTGCTGATATGAATAAGATAATGGGTGTTCTTATTTGGAAGCCATTATGATGCCTTGGAGAATGCGTATTTTGGGATTCAGGTTGAAAATCAGGAGTAGTTCAGAGCAAGTGTTTGGTGGCAGAGGATGGTTTGCTGTGCACACACCTGGCCAGAGAGAGGCCACTTTGCAGGAGACCTGTCCCCCTCCATGGCAGCTGATCGCAGAGAACCACTTGGCTGATTGCATTGAGATCATACACCGGGCAGGGCGGCCCTGAAGCAGCCTCTTTCCTCCACTGGACTATTTTGCCACATCTGATGAGCATGACTTCATCTGCTTGCATTGCCCAAGTGCCTTGTTGTGTGCTTTCAAAATTTATATACATGTGACTGAACTAACGCATATGGACCTCAGTGTCTGTGTGTACAGGTGTACATGCGCCTGTGTATACTTATTTTGTGTATTGATAAGACTCGCTGTTGGTGAATATTTTGTTTTCCTCTGAGCTTGGACATCTGGTTGCCCTGATGACTGTATGCTTGAATCTGCCAGCAACTGAACCCTCCTTGAGACACATTTGGTTGCTCACCCTGGTACGCCCTCTTCCAGATCCTGACCATTGGTCATTGCAAATTTCCGTAGCAGGAGCTTTTCTTGTTGTGGAGAGAACCTCTCCTCTCTCTGGGGCTCAGCACCCAAGGTCAGGTTCAGAGATGAAAGAATGAAAGCTGGAGGGAAGGTCTGACTGATATCATTGATAATTGTTCCTTCCTCTTTTGTAGGACTGTTAGCCTGATTTATTTGGAATTTGTGCACTTTTTTTCATAACTGATCTCTCTGGATACATACCATGGAGAGGGGTTAAAATATAATAATTAAAATTATTAGCATAGAAAATTTTTGCCTATTTGGAGTTTCCAGGTATGAAGGGTCAGCATAATAAGAACCCAACATGATTTCATTTATTAAAAGCAACTAATGGGGTGAAATAAAATAATGTTTTCAGTATAAGGAATATTACATTACGAACAGAAATGCTCTCTTTTATTGTGTCTCTTTATCTATTATTTATTTATTTTCCTTAAGGAAAGGTCACTTAAAAATTCTTGGAACTTTCATCTATCTCGTGTTGCCAAAGCTAAGAGCACAAAACAAGGCTTTTGTTGAGACACAGGTGCTAATTCATGAGCACATGTCTATGGGAGTGAAACGTGAGCTCCCCAAGAAAGGGAACTGAAAATGAAGGCAGATGCCCGTGAGTAACCCCTTCGTCTCAGAGGCATAAGGTCATGCAAAGCATAAGGTCATCCACCAGACCTTGCCCCTCTCTATGATTATTAAATGAGAACCAAAATAGCAGAGGAACCAAATATCCCTTCTGTACCATCATGGCCATCAGGCCCAGTGATCTTGTCTTCCTTGGTGTGTCTTTGGTCTTCTTTCAGTGCTGGAGAAGACAAAATTAAATATGGAATTAGTTCTACCTTGGCAAGATTTGGGAAGATTTAGAATTTAGGAACTGGGCAGTTCCTTAAGGAAACATAGCCTTTGGGAGAGCTGTCCAGATCCATCTGTCTATTCAGATAATCTGGGAGTGTCTGCTGGGTCTCTGCCTCTCTGCTCCTCAGCCTTTGGAATTTGCACCCGTTTGGTGCATTTGGAGATGCCTCTCATTGGTGCAGGGGCACAAGAACAAGGACTAGACACTATCCTTTCAGTTCCTGGAAGTTGAGATCTTGAGAATGAAAACCAAACTCCTTGGGTTGGCCCTATTTGGTATAAGGCTGACAGAAGAGCCGCTTCTCCCTGGAAGGCCTAGAAGTCAGAGGGGAACCTTGTGATACAAAAAGTTGGGGTGGGGAGTATATGAATCTGGGGGGTCCAGGGCCCATGCTGATGATTCCTGGCAGATTAATATTTATTGGAGAATGGTACCTACAGACACATCCTCTGAGGGTTGGCTATTGAAAAGCCATGCCATGGTCCCTCAAACAATGACAGTCCCTTAGCCCTTAGGCCTAAGCACAGAGAAACAACTTATCTGAGGTCAGAGGAAGTGTAGGGATGAGAGAGGGAAACAAAGTCAACTGACAGTTAAGAAGTCGTTCACTCCACAAGGCCATGGGAGCACTTCTCCATGCAGTATGGATAAATTCTCTCCCATGAGTTTTCTAATAACTCACATTTTACAGGAAATTGTTAGGTTAACCGAAAATTAGAATTGTTTCTCAGCCTGTCCCTCACGTTGCCCCCTGGTTGATATGGAGGGACTCTGGACATATACCGGGTAAGGAGGGTGTGCCTCCACCCCCAGGCATGTCTGAGACCCACTTGGTCAGAGAAGTCTCTCTCACCACTGCCCATGCCAATAGGACAGAACTCAGCTCATGACCACAGCATTCCCTGGGAACAAGCAGATAGCATTTCTTCACCGAAGAGAAGAAGAGGGTAGGGAGCAAAGTCAAGTTTTATTATTAAACAACTTTAATCCAAATGCTGATTATTATTTGCAGTGTCTGAAGGCACAAAATATACCTAAAATGTATGGAATAGTCTAAACAGAGTTATAAATCCAAAGAGCAAAGCATGAAAAAAAGATACATTCTGAGCTGACACAGAAATCTGAGTTGGGATTTTTTTTTTTTTTGAGAACTTACTTGAATATCAATCATTTCCCCTCATGCCAAGGGTAGAAAATTTAAAAAATAACATAAACATGGTGAAGAATAAATAACACCATGAGGTGTTAAGGATTTTTTTTTTTAATAAGCAGGATGCCTTTTCCTCAAAGGTATACACTCTCTCTCTCTCTCTCTCTCACACACACACACACACACACACATGCACACACCCACACCCACCCACCCACCCACACACACACACACCTGCCATCTCTCTCCTCTCCCTTACACCCACTCTAAGCAAAGCTGTCCAAGAAGACATCCATGGCGTACCCCAGAAGACAGATCATCTCAGGAAAAAACAGACTTGGGAGTGAGATAAGGCAGTGAGACCAGAATTTGATTAAAAAAATAGATATATATGAAAAACTGACCATCCAGGGCAGGGCCCCCCAAAGTGCTGATGGAAAGAAAATGAAGCCTGCTCTTCCTCAGGGTAACTGTCGCCCACCTAGGCTTCACTATGCGCATGCACCCAGCTCCTGGTTCTCCACGCTCTGATTGGAGAAATGTCAATGGATTGTCTGGGGAGCGCTAACATCAGGCCATTCTCAGCATCCAGAGATAAATAACATAATTATAAACACTCTCCTCTCCAGGGTGCTTTTAGCTGACTATGTGATGCCGCCGTTCCTTTCTGCTCAATCATGTCAGTCAGGACTTCAGGAAAGAAATCAATCCGGGGCTAGTTATCACCCTCATAAATACACCTCTGGAGCAACTCTACAAGGCTATAGGAGATGCAGTCAATAGTCTTTGTATTGTTCCATGACCACAGATGAGCTCTCAGCTCCCTGATGACTGCCCAGCCAGGGATGGGGAGGGGAGCCCAGCCCTCTTGGTGCCCAATGTGGGCTGTGTGCACCATCCTGGCAGGTTAGGAGAGCAGAATCACCTTTGTCGTCAGCTCAGATTACTCAAACTGCTCTGCTCCTACTGGTTCTTTGTCTGGTTATAAGGTTTAATTGTCCCAAGAAAGACAAGGGAGGGAGGCGTGGCTATCTAGCTGTCTTAGCCTTAAGGAACAGAGCTACCAGTAGGTTCCTTAGCTTGGGGATAATCCTGGGAATCTCAGTGAGAGGGGCCCCTGCCTATTGGCTGGATCACCGCTTGAAGGCTTCTTGTCTGGAGAAGGGGGCAAAGCAGGGAGTAAGGCCTCACACTGTGTTCTGGCCCCATTTGGCAGACTGCCTACAGGGTTTCGGACCTGGAGACATCCTTTTAATTCTGGAGTTAGTTCCCTGGGTGATGAAGAGTTACTTGTGTTTACATCACACCAAGTTCTGCTGCTCCTTCTCTAGGAGCCAAGGCTCCTTCCTATCTGAACAAACTATTCCCAGCACTGCCCACCGCCTAGAGTACTGGTCTGCTCACCTAGGGCACCTCCCTCCACTCCTCCACCATAACCCTTTGACCCGAAACCACAGGTCACAAATCCCAGGGGTTATTCTCCCTCTGCCTGGTCTCACCACCTCACCTGGTCCACACACTACAGCTAGCATTTCTCTATCCCCATGGACAAGGACAAGCCCACCACTGCCAAGCCTCCCAAGGCAATGATGGAGCCTACCTGCCTTCTCCCACATTCTATCACTTGTTGATTCTTCTAATTAGGAAAAGAAAGCAAAAAAACACAAGGCCAATAGTATGACCCTAGAGCATGTCAGCATCAAAGCCCTCAGAGATGGTCGCCTCATTGTGGGTGCTTCTCTTGGGCCCACTGCACACTGTGTCATGCAGTGGGTGAACAAGAGGACTCCCCAGGTTCTGGAAGTCTCCTAAGTCCCAGGCTGACAGGAACAGCTGATCACCGTATAGCCCTGTGGCCTGGGGTCAGACCAATGCTGGCTCACTGTTTATCTACCCGAGAGGATTAAAGAGGAACCAAGGGCCAGGAGCAGAGGAACTTGGCAGGAAACCATGGGACATGGCAACAAGCAGCATTTGGGGCTCCTCTAAAGGGACTGGCTGCTTATCTTCCCCTCTCCCCCGGCAGGAAGGGGCTTCTTATCTGATCACCCCTCCTGCCTTCAGAAAGGCCCAGGAACAGGGGGCTTCTTTGGCACTTCAGAATGATCACAAGTAATTTGCCTTTTTATTCATATAGAACAAAATTTACAAAGTCATTCATACAGTTTTTGTGGGTTTTTTTTACTGACTTCGAAAATTGGGAATATTCAAAATACACTTTTACCCCACTCCATTCTGTCATTATTTACACATATGTACAAGAAAAATGAAAGAGTCTTTGTGTGTGTGTGTGTGTGTGTGCACGTGTGTGTGGTTTGTGTTGTTGTTTTCTTGTATTAAAAAGCTCTGCTGGTCGGGTGGGTGGATGGGCGGGCGGGAGGGCAGGCGGCGCGGTCAGATGGAGGTGCCATGGGAGGTGTCCAAGGCCTCTGGAAGGACGCCTCCCGGCACAGGCTGGAAGGACATGGGGATGGGGGTCTTCACCGGGCTCTGGCGGAATAGCCCCCCATTGGGCGACCTGTGTTTGCACTGCATGGAGGGCATGGTGGCCGAGCTGCTGAGGGGCAGTGGCAGATTGCTGCTAGGCCCTGACGAGAGTGTCCGGCTGGGGCCGTGGCTGCTTTGCTCTGGCAGAAAAGTGCTGACCGAGAGCTGTGTGTTCTGGTACTCTCGCGTCGGCTCCAAGGCTTGGCTGGGAGCCAGGCCCCCCATCTCCAGGGCCGAAAGCTCAATGGACGCTGGGGAAATCTGCTTGTGAGCAATGTCTTCATCCATTAGACTGTTCATGCGCCGGTGAACCTGCTCCAAATTCACTTCTTTGTCCTGGAGGGAAAGCACAGGAAGGTCAGGCCAAGCCCTCACATGAGCCAAGGCTGGCTTTCTACAAACTCTGGGAGGCCTGGAGACCCTAGGCATGTTAAGCCTGGTAGACACTAGGTGAGCACTGCCCCCCCCCATTCCTCCCATACCCCCTCACCTACATCTGGGTGAACTTCAGTTATCTGGGAACTGGTGGCCTAGGACACTGCCCCAAGGTAGCAAAGACCCAGAAAGCAGGCCTTGGCAACATGTACTTTCCCTCCTCACTTGGCCTAGAACCACGGTCACACTCAGAGGCAACCCCTGCGAGAAGATGCCTTGAAGAACTGGCAGAGACAGAAGGAGGAGAAGGGAGTTCCCGTGGGAATAAAAGGAACTGGTCCTTGAGCCCCCAGGGTGTCCTGTGTATTTACCACGGAGTTCATAATGCTCAAAGGGCCTGATGTGATCATCCCCATCAGACACAAAAGGAGGCTTGGGTTCAGGAAGGTCAGTGACCTCCCTGGAATCACCACCCTTGTGAATGGCAGAGGCAGCAAGGGAAGGCTGAAGCAGGAAGTGGGCGCCTGGCTCACCCTAAAACCCTTGTTCTCTCCATCTCCAGAGATGCCAGCAAGCAGGCATGTCCTTGTCTCCAAGGCCCATGGACCTGGTTCCTGGATGAGGAAGATGGTGGAGATGGTGAAGAATGGGTCTTTGCAGGGCTTAGATGACTTTCCCAGTATCAAGAATGTAGAGACAGCCAAGAGGGTGACCCTGACACTCGACTCTTTCTCCATAATGTAAATGGTGGCAAGGAAATGGTTTTGTTTATTTGTGTGCTTAAGAAAGAGAATAAAATTCACTTCAAATAACTTGATGTTTTGTCTACAATATCAAAATAAATCAAGGAGGCCAAACTGCTTGAAAGCTCCTAAAAGACAAAGATGAGGTACTCTATTTGCTCAGTTCCCCCCCAGTGAGGTGGGGCATAAGACCAGGTGTCCACAAAGGAGCCATGCCAGCTCCCCAATGAGGTTCAAAGTTCCACTCCTATTTTTAGGCAGCATGAGTGCCAATGTGACAGGCAAGGTCATGCCTACCACCCATACTTCCCTGATGTCAAACTCCTAGAGAAATACCATGTCAAAGCTCTGCTCTGAGATAGAACACCACAGGCTGTCTAATGGTGACATCCGTACAATAGAGAGAGGAGCCTGTCCCGGGCCCATCTTATAGGGCAGTTAGAAATACCACAGATGTAAAGGCCCTCAACGGGCTTTCAAAAGATAAAAGAAGGAACCACATAAATCTAGGGGGCCATTCCAGTGGCTGTTCTGAGCTCCTAGGAGGCTGGTGGGAGAGGATCTTTCCCAGGAAGAGGCCACCCTGAGTAGCTGGTGTGAATGCCCCTCTCCCACGGGTTGCTAACCCCCATGAAGTCTCAACCCAGCCTTCCTCAGGCAAGGAAGTTGCCTCTGCAGTTTACTCCTTCTTCTCAGTGGCCCCTGGTGTGGAGAAGGCAGGGCCACTGCTCTCTCCACACCTCTGCTGAGCTCAAGACTGGTAGTCAGACATTGGCTTCTGCCTTTTCCAGAACCTTTCACAGAAAAAGAAAACTGACAACCCCCACAAGAAAATAAGAAACTCATCCCAGGCCAAGAGGAGACCTGAGAATAAGAAAGCCAACTGATTTGAGGATGGAAGGTACTATGGGGCATGGCTCCATATCATAGATGGAACAACATCAGAATTCACTGGCATAGCTCCATGGGCAGAGCCGACATTCCAGGGATCTGAAGCCCCACACAGCTGAGCTCAGCTCACTGATGCCGGGAAACCAGCTCCAAGTTGAGGACACCACTGGGTGGCAAGTGTCCTGGGTAAAATCAGGGAAAGTGGCTGGAGACTACCAGGCCTTGACTTAACCTGACTAAATGTAATGCATGCAATGTCTTTCACTGACTCTTTTAAGGCTGTAAAAAACTACAAGACACCAAATTCAAGTTCTCTTAATTACCTTACAACATGCTGATCCAGCTCTGTACAACTTTGCCTTTTTCTTTCTGTTTTATCTGCTTTGTTGTTAGTCTTGCATATGAAACCATTTTAAATAGTTTTTTAAACTGCTATAGTAGTCTCTGGCTGTTTTAAGACCACCAAGCATCAATTATCCCTTCCTAAGACCATGGTCTGTTTGCTTTGAGGGAATTACTTCTCACTGGATAACAGTTTGGAAGGTGCCCTGCCCGCCTGTAGCTAAGACGAAGGACCACTATGCAAACAAGGACAATAGGAATGAACTGAATCCTGAACAAAGAGATAAAGAGACAGAAAAGAGTTGACTGTCCATCCAATAATGCAATAGTACTTCAACAAACTTTCTGCTCCATGACTGTCCTCCTAGATCTTGCCCCCCCCCCCCCCAGGTTCTCTGGACAAGTCTGACTCCTGCCCACCACCCATCCTGCTTCTCCAGCCTTCTCATGGTTGCTGTGTGCCCCTGATAAACTCTGGGACAGATAAATCTGTCATCTCCACTGGCCAAACTCAGTGCCACAGCTGTGTTGGTAAATATCTGCATCTATAGGCTATTTTCATTTCAAAATATGGGAAGGGCAGAAGACAAGTATCAGAGATCCTGGTAGCTGGATTAGTTGAGAGAGAATTTCAGAAACTTTTAGGGTCTCATAATAGAACCTTCCTTTCTCTTTGCAGACAGCAAAGCTTGGAGAAGGCTTGATAGCCAGCTGTCCCTGCTGGCAAAGTCTTCAGTTTCCACTGAAGAAAAACCGATGACCAATGGACCTGGATCGTTGGAAGAATGGGGTAGTTGCATGATCTCACCATTTCCTCCTTTAGATTTTCTTTCCAGGGTTCTAATAATCCTTTTGGGGACACAATGAAGTCACATTTAAAAGTGGACTAATTTGGAGGGGAAGGCAAGTATCTTGGTCCCAGTCCTGTTCACTCTGGCAGTTAAAAGAAAGGGTATGACCCTTTTTCTCAGAAAGTGTTCAGGAGATGCTCCCCATTTTGCAGGGGTCTAGAGATAGAGAAAGGAGAACTTCCTGTCCAAGAAGACCACAGGAAAGCAGAGAGTTGAGAGTGGGGACAAAGTGAAAGGAGCCCTCTCTATCGAATGCCAGGGCCACAAAACAGAAGGAGAGCTTTGGGGGAAGACCAACAACCCAAAATACTCTGAAGAAAAATGTGAACAAAGGAGGTCTCTGAGATGAAATCCTTCACCCGAGAAGTATAAGGCAGAAGAGGTTCAGGGGATGGAATTATAAAAGTGGTTGAGACTAGGCACCAATCTAGCATAATAATCACAGCTGTGAGGACTTGATCTGGTACTACCAAAGCATCTAGAATAAAAACCAGCCCAGAGCGTAGGTATGGCTACAGCCCAATTACCTGAGAATCAGTACTTTTGGAGGAAAGAGCTTGAATATAGTTTCCTAAATCCATATATGTTTCTTCTTGCCTCAAGTTAAGGACAAACGAAGCAGTTCCAAGGACTGTAAAGCTGTGCAGTGAGTGTCAGCTTCCAATTGAGGTTAGTCATTAGCCTATAACCTTTCCACGTCAGGACACAGAGAAAACATCCACACCAACTGAACAGACTTTCCTGGGAGACCTTCCCACCCCAAATGGCAGTGAAGTAATTAATCCTCTCTGCACCAGTGGGACCTCATTCTATTCAAATTCTGTTACCGCTGGTAGCTAGCTCCAACACAAAACAAATCCCAGAAGAACAAGGTGGCATCGTGACCTGCCCATATTTGATTGTTTAACTGGACAGAAAATGAGAAAAACTTACGAAAATGCCTCCCCACCCCCCAACACAGGTAGTCTGTTTGAGCCTCCAATCTATTTCTAAGCTGCCTGCTTCTACCGCCGTCTAGAGGTCAGATCTGAAGTGCAGAAAACTGGAGAAAACCACCTTGTACGGTAAAGCCTGGAAGCATCGTCTTGGATCACCTGGGGCCACAGATTTAGCATACACTAAGTCATTTCCAGTAGTCCCCGGCCAAGGAACGAGGAGGCAGAAATAATCCACCTGCTCAAGGAAAGAGGCAGGAGTGATTTGAATAATTATCTATATTTTAGACAAAATGGGACATTCTATTATGTTATGCAAATTCAAATAATGGACTTTTTTATGTGAACTACATCAGTTTACATCCTCATTATCTCAAGTTTTTGGTGTTCAACCGTACGGAAACTTGCTGCTGTCTTCATTAATTTACTGTAGGTAACTGACCTAGTCAAACATCCCTGAATATGACATAAAATCCACGGACTGCATTTATCCACGAATCCGGCTGAATTCCAGCTCTGTGTTTCTCACCTCATATTAAACATGATGACAGATGCACCAAAAGAGGTTACTGGGGACCCTCTCCCAGGCATTGTCTTGCAGAGAGATAAAGTTCTGTAATTAAGCCGCTGTTCACCAACGTGGAAATAATTCAGCGTACTGGAAAATGGTAATTAACTAAACTATCATCTATGTAACAGCCAGTTACACATGGGACTCGTTAGAACAGGCTTTGTTTGGTGTCCAATGGCTTTTACTTTAAGTTGAGCAGGAACAAAATGGGACAGGGGACTTCACACCTGACTGGGATGGTTGTAGAGGTGTTCTCCCATTACCACTGACACCAACCGGGTTGTAAATGAGACCCAATGGCCGGGGGAAATGCCATCAATACGAACTTCTTAAGTGTTGCTCTAAAGACTTGCCCAGCCCTAAAGGACTGGTCTGGAGGTCTGAAAGTAGTGGCTAGGTAAGAGCAAAGAAATTGAGCAGTTAATGAAGTGGTCTCAAGAGATGATGGACAGTTTTCAGAGCATCACTGGGAAAGAGTTCTGATGGATTCTGTCACAGATTCCACAGGGGAGGGCAAAAAGAAGAGAGAGCTGATGGACATCTCCCATCATACGTGGTAGCAGTAGGTGTACCTGGGGTGAACTGAGGCTAAGAGATTCGCTCAAGGTCACACTACTTCATGCTAAGTGGAGCATCAGGATCAGAGTCCATATCTACCTACCTCCAAAACCTGGGCTCTTTCCAACTATGCCAAGCTGTGTGTTCCCAATTTCCCCTTGGGAGGATTGTGTAGACCAGTGGTTTTCATCCTTGGCAGGATGTCAGAAGCACATGTGGAGCTCTTAGAAACTACAGTCGTTCAGATCTACCTAATAGGACCCTTTGGGGAATGGAGCCCAAGCATCTGTATTTCTAAAAACCTCCAGGATTAATCACCTCTGATGTGCAGCCAGAACTGAAAGTCATTGATCCAGCTGAAATGATTACACAACAATTTAACATTAATAACGTTTTCTTTATAGGAGCCCAGACTGGTTCATTCATTCGATAAACACTTTTGAGCTCCTACTACCAGATGAGCTAATGTTCTTGGTAAAGCATCCATCTTGGTCCCTGGCATGTAGAAGGTGCTCAATACTTCGGCTATATTCATCACCTCTTAACGAGAGGCTCCACTGTTCCAGACACTGGGCAAAGTGATGGCAATGCGGAGGTGGAGAAGTGCCAACAGACTCCAAGCAGGGAGAGGCAAGTAAACCATTAGCAGCAATTTGGAATCAGCCAGCATGAGTGCATACACCCAGGGAAGCAGCCCATAGAGGTGAGCAGGGGAGATTTTACGGAGGGGAGTGATGTCTGAGCTGCTTTTGAGATACACATTGGTGTAAGATAAGCATTCACTCTCTTCTTGCTAATAGCTCCTGGGATAAGGGCTTAAATGCACACTTGCTATCCTTACCCTCATGCTAAGAGGTCTGACATCAGGAGTGTAGCCACTGGGCCAGACTCAGTTTGTGGCTGAAGAGACAAACTGGGGTGCAGAGGATGTCAATGCCTCGCTAGGAGCCGGCATCCTGGCTCAAGGAAAAAAGCCCAAGCTACACTTTTAATTCCCCAAATCCTCTGGCAAATGTCAGGCAGGAACCCCTGCTCCTGCACACACCCCATGGAAGGCCCAGTGACAGACACAGCAATCATATCCCAGTTCTGTCCCTGCCCATTCTGCTGTTCATTTCTCTAGGGCCAAAGATGTCTTCCTCCAATGCTCTTGAAGGCAATCAGGAGAGTTAAGAAGATAACATGTAATCTTTCTGGCACAGAGAAGGTGCCCTAAGATGTGAATTGTCCTCCCCACACCCCTTACTGCCCATCACAAGGTCCTTGGGAGGGAATAGGGCCTTGGCCACCATTCGCCAAGCATGTCCCATGGGCAGGTGCCGCTTATGGCACTTTCCATGCCTTCCCTCATTGAACCTCAGAGCAACCCCGTGAGGCTGGCATAAAGGAAGAGGGGAAAGGTACAGGAGAGAAAAATCTCTACATGGAGTTGGAAGAAGCATCAGAGGAGTGAAGGCAGAGAAGGGTGCAGAGCCAAAGGGGGTGTCCCCTGCCACAAATCCTCCACGGAGAGCAGGCGTGTGCTTCCCAGCCACACAGACAGCAGCTGGCCCGCCGGCTGCTACTCTGCCGCTGCTGCCCGGCCACCCTGGCCTCTGTCAGCTCCTGTCTGCGACGGAAGCAGGGACGGGGTGGGGAGGGCAGGCAAGGCAGGAAGCACAAACATTCCAAGCTCCCAGCCCAGTGACGGATGATTCATCCCTCACTCTTCATGTCATCTCCCATTTGTGCGGTTCTCATCTTTATTTCATGAATATTTTATTCTTAGAGCAATGGCTCCACTTCCCCCATAAATCTAGAGGGTGGCTCTTTACTGCAACCACAGAGTCTGCTGCACTCACCTGCACTGGGTAACTACATAATAGTCTGATTCCTTAGAAAAAATACAAGCTCAAATCCACATGAATATTAAGGGGTTGAACGCACATTACTACTCTTCCTCAAGTAGGTGTCTAAAGTCTGAAGACATCTCAGCACAAGCCATTAAACACAACTAGAACTACACCCAAAGACAGGTTTCTGGCTCTTAAGAAATACAGCCAGTGCCCCAAAATGAAGCATTCTAAGGTAAAGCAGACACTCTCACCTAATTGAGAATGCTGCTCCATAAAACACAGCCAACCAGTAACACAAAGTGGTTCTGGATTAAATACCGTTAATATTTGTGGAAGGTTTGAAAGATATGCTTCTAATATCCTGTTGTTTCAACCCCCTCCTGGTTCTTATTCCCTCCATGATGAGGGCTCAACCACTTGGCCTGACATCCAAGTCCCTTAGAGCAAGTCCCTGCTCCCTGATCCAGTGTCCTCCACTCACATCCCCTTGCTGATGGCGACACTCCAGCCCCCACAGCTCCAGGAGGTGTGATGACTGTTTACCTCCGTGTTGTTCACCCTACCCGAAAGGCAACTTCCAATCTCACCTCCAGCTCTAGGATCTGTACCAACCCTTCAACACTTCACTAACTGGGAGGAGCTCTTCACTAACTGATACCCCTGCCCTCCCTATGACCCCAGGCTGGGCTGGGTGCCCCTCAGTACATCCATGGTACCCTCTGCTCACTTGAGAATAGCCTTGATCAATGGAGGCTGCTTTGGTCAACCTCTCTACCACATCTGCTCCTGCAGAGGTAAGCCCCCTGGGGACATGGACTGTTCCCCCACAGGCATATATTTATGAAAGGAAGAAGAGAGACGGAGAAATTTCATTTGAAAATCAGAAACTCATAAAAACAGAAAAAAGATGGGGAATATTTCCCTCTTCTATCATGCAACCCTTAGCAACACCAGAAGGGGCTGGAGGAAAGGCAGCTACCATGCTTTTGCAACCTGTCTTTTCACTGGTCCTCATTCCTGTCTGGAAGCAAGTTGGGGGCAGGTGCAGAAACTTCCATATTTTCTAGGCAGGACCAATGTATTTCATTCTCTCTTATGCCTCAGATCCTGGGCTTATGCAGAAGCCAGAGGAGAAGACAGAATGCTTTGCTGACAAGAAGAGAGCTGTTCCTCACAGCTGGGTCATTTCTTGGTCTCCTGGTCTTTTTTCTGTATTTCTCTCTTTCACGTCTGCCTTCTATATCTCTCCAAAAATCAATCCCCTCACCACTCCTTCTCTCTCTCTCCCCTCTTCCTTCTCTCTCTCTCTCTCTCTCTCTCTCTCTCTCTCTCTTACACACACACACACACACACACACACACACACACAGAGTAATCATTCACTTTGGCTGCCCAGGCTAGGCTTGTCACTAAACACTAAACTAGGGGATGTGAAGGGACATGATGACCAGAAGCAGATGAGAATGCCCTGTCCAAAGGAAGAATGGCCTCTCTCTGCACCTAGTTCATATGGGACATTCTGGAGGGCAGAACCTGTTTCTCCTGGGCACCCACTCTGCCCATGCCATCCCAGGTCAGCACTTCCATGACAGGGAGATGCTCACCCACCCAGAGAGCCTCTCCTGCTCCCCTGACCCAAGGGCATGTGCACTGAGAAGTCAGGCTGTGGCTGATTGGGTCTGGAAAAAAACAAACCCAAACCAAACAATATGGAGAGTGAATGCAATGGGATCTTGTCTTCCCTTGTCCCACTGGGGATGGCTCCAGGACCACCCTACCCTGGGTACATGCTGAGGCTTCTGTACATATAGACTTGAGGCTGGTAAGGGGACATATATGCAGACTTTCCTAAAAACTACTCATCGGAATAATTCACAGTCCCTCTCAATGACTTCTTCACAAAAAAATTTCCAGGAGCAAAAGAAGTTCAAGCAGAACCATTAACTGTTCCTTTCAGTGGCTTTCCCTTAAGTCTCCTCCTTCCTTCTCACCCGTGGCCCAGGGGTGACCAGAGAAGCACTGAGGCCATGGGAGACCCAGGCCTTTTCCACTTTGCACTTCCTTGCAGGGAAGCACACAGAAGGCAGATGAGGAAGATGGATGTCCCCAGAACATTTCCAACATGCTGAATCAAATGGCAAGATCCTTCCAGCAAAAACTAAGTGCGATGACAGAGAGCTTGCTGCCTGGTATGAATGGAAAGTCTGTCCTCACCCCCACCTTGCCAGGCGCTCCATTACAGACTGATATGGGGTATGGCCAACCAGTCTCTCCACGCTGCAGAGATGGTGGCCATGGCGACACTGCCTTTCTGGATTTGGCGCTGGTTACTTTGCTGCATCTTGTTTGAAATTTACACCTGTTTGTAGCAACATAATCTGTTGATTAGAATTCAGAAGAAGCTGAGGTATAGGCAGCACAGAAGGGCAGCCCTGCAATCCAGTGGCTCGGCTTATGTCTCCCTGCCTGTGTGTAGGTTTCCGCTGGCACAGATCATCCCCAAATGGCACTCCTTGCCACCCTCCCTTAGGGAAACTGGCTCCAGGGTCCCTTGGTGGAGGCTTCATATAAAAAAATGGACTCAAAGAAGAACAAAACCCCAACGGAAGGAAGTGTTGTGGAAAGAATCAGCTTGTGGTTGGCACACATAAGGAGGGATTTTGTGCCAGAACTTGAAGTCTGGACAGAGCCACAAAGTTCCCTGTGCTGGGTGTTCCTGGAGGAACATGGGCAAGGCCGGGCCCTATACGGAGGGGGAAGGGAAGGGGAGAAGGGGCGATGGGAGGGGAAGCGGGGGCCAGGCCCTACTTGCATGCTGGAAGAGCAGAGCCCTGTGGCCCTTGATGTGAAGGCAAAGAGAACCAAGAAGGAATGAGATCTCCTCTCTTACCCTACAGTTGGTCTCTCCAGGTCAGGGTGGAGGCACATGGGCGGGGCAGGGTGGGGAAGGGCTCTCTGGCGCTGCTCATGCTGTACCCGCTCTATAGATAAATACAGGACTTTAGTGGCCATGGCTGGTGCCTTGGCACTTTGTTCAAGCATAAAAACATCCCCTACATTTGTTCTCTTGCTTTAAAATCAAAGTAAAACAATGACACCATCCCCCCAAATAAAACACTGCCGCCTCTAGACAAGTGACTTCGGTAAATACTAACTGGAAGAAAACCGCCCGCCGAGTGGCCCAGTATGACTCTCCTGCCTCTAGGATGCAGAAAGGAGAAGCAGGACTCAGGGCACGGACCTCTTTGGGGGTCTCCTGGTGGCACCGGTTGCTGTTCCACCACAACTCCAGGGCAGCCACCAGGCAGGCCAGGAGGAGGCCGATGGCCAGGATGCAGAAGACCCCAGCGAAGCTGTGCAGCTTGAGGGATTTGCCGTCGGCCTGGGCACTGGCGTGGCTGGTGAGGTCACAGCGGCCCATGTGAGGCCACCACTTTTGCTTGAGCACGTCCAGGTCCCCAGTGTCCTGCAACTCCAGGATCCTGCAAGATACAATCCACATGAGCCACAGCCACTGGCCTCATCAGTGTGGTCATGGGGGCTTTGGCCCATTCCCCACCATGCTGGCCCTTCCACAGACCACGCTGAACCGTGGTGGCTCTTATTCTGTCCCAATTTTTCCCTCCCCAATCCATTCTCCCACTGTGAGACAGTGCTCTTCCCAAAACACACATCAGGTTTGTCTTTCTCCTTAAAAGTCTCGATGCCCCCTCCTACCACTGCCCATGGATAAAGTTCAATAGCAAGCACATAAGGACCCTTCACATGGGACTGGGAGCAAGCTCTGGGGATAAAATAGGAAAATATAGAACTGGATGAGGCAATATTTGGACTGTGGACTTGCAAAAATGCTTTCTTTAAACCTTCAATCCATTGTAAGTTTCTCCCACCAGGATTCCCCAAATCACTCATTCATTCATTCGATTTGAGGAGTATCTGCCTTGCGCTATGTGTGATGTTCAACACTGCTGAGGGTGCAGTCCAGAGACACATACATGGACCTTGAAACAATTAGAGCAATCAATGTGGACACCGAAGCTGTGATCAATACCATGCCACGAAAGTACAGGTGCTAAGAAATGGTGCACTGGGTGGGTGTCCAGACCAGGGGGGTTACAGGGCGGACCTCATCAAGGAAGTGACAGGTAAGCTGCCACCTGAAGGAAGGTTAGTCATCAAATAGCTCACACTTGTCTGGCATATTCTATGTGCCAGGATATATGCTAAGTGCTTGACAGATAGTGTTTAATTGTCATGTCAACCCTTTGAGATGGTTCCTTCCATTCTCCTATTTTTATACAGAAGGAAATGGAGGCACAGAGAGGTGAAATATCTTGCCAAATTCACTTTGTGGTTGGCAGGGATGGCATTCAACAAGAAGGAAAAACTACAGCCATGCTTGAAAGTCTTGTCTGGGCTAAGTGCTCAGCATGTCTGAGATGCTAAAATACGGCCACAGAGGCTGGAGAGTGATGGGTGAGGAGGAAGATGGTGGGAGAAGAAGCTAAAGCAGGAAGAGCAGAGAATGTCGGTTCTGAGAAGGTATGAGAGGGAGTCTGGATTCCATCCTGATCACCAAGGTGGGGCAAACCCCTGGGCTCCTGTAGTCCCCATGCAGGTGTTTGGATGGTGGTTTTCCTTCTTGTGGCATTTTATGGACTCCCTCTGTAATTCAGTGGTCTGAACAGTGAGCTAGTAGAATCTGGTAGTCCCCAGCCTCCTCATACCCAAGCTTTTCCATCTGGGGAGGGAGACTTTCAGCCTGGTACGTGGTGATATATCCAGGTGATAACACCTGCTGTGACCTCTCTGAGCCCATATTCTCAGCTCTCTGGGTGTACACAGTTCAGGAGAAGTGGTTCTGTACAGCCAGGAGAAGCTCACTTCCAACTGTCCAGTTGAGCAGTCTCTGCCCTGGACCTGCATTGCAGGCCACCTGTGACCATAAGCTGAGGCTGAGGTCTATGGGCTGTGCATGCATGCATGGGCTGTGGCTGTTGGAGAGGGAAAGTGACAGCCCAGAGGGGGTCCTCTGACCTTTCACCATCATGGATCCAGCATAGCATGGCCTTTCATAGGCTGTGAATAGCTTGGCTCGGTACAAGAAGCAGGGAATGGAGGCACCAGATCTCAGCTGGGTATGACAGAACAAGTGACTTGCTCCTGCTTAACCTTGGCTGGCTCATCTTTGCAAGATAGATCCACGACCCCACTAGGTGAGTAGATCCTTCAAGATGGGCTGTGTGTTACTCTCCATGGTTTCTCCTGAGCAAGCAGAGTGGCGGCACAACTTGGGCCATCAATGGATGTTGGCTGCATCAATATGTGTATGAATATATTAATTGAATCATGAAAACTAATCTAAGCTAAAATGGCCATGGTGAGATAATGAGATAATGTCTGTTAAGAGCCAAGGACACAAGTCAGCACAAAAGACTTAATATGCCACTGGTGCCTGCAGGGACTTGGTCATTGAGATAAATGCATGATTGCCATGTGCACCTGTGCGCCTTGGGCTTGTGTTTGGTATGCCATTGAGCACAAGATATCTCACATGGCACATCCCATGATCACCTGGGCAGCTTCAGTGTCCCATACCTCTGTATGGCGCTGGACATGTTACAGAAGCTGGCCACTGGTTCATGCTGAAAGGCCACTATTTAAGTCTATGCTGGCAGGTCTGAATAAGCTGGGCCTCCTGGCAGTTATAGGAACCCCAGGGCTGGATATGCAGGATCTCAGGGCTTTGAGAAGACTCGTGGGTAGACTAATGGCTCGCTGAGGAGAGACAGCAGAGCTTTGTATTTAGCACAGATTCTGCTCTGATGGACATCATGCAAACACAGACCGTGCCATCACACTAGCCATGGTATGCAACCTCTCAATTTCAGTGCTGTTATTACTAAAATCTGAGATCATAACAACTCCTACCACAGCATGACTGTGGAAAATGGAAAAGGGACACATGGGCACCACTCAGCTCAAGATATGGCAAGTAATAAGAGCTCCATAAAAGCTGGTAAAATTTGCACAGTCTGATGGCCATGCTGACCAGCAGCCCTATCCAGTCCAGTACTGACATGCACTGCCTTTTATTGAGAACATAGTAGGGACTGATCATTTCCCATTGTTGTAATCCTCCTAGCAGCCTGCAAAGTAGTTCTTAGTGAATCAGTTTTACATCTTGAAGACCTGAGGCTTGGCATCTAGATGACTTGTTCATGGTTGCAATTAGAAAGTGGCAAGATTATTCTTCAGAGCTGGGGCGTGCTGACCCGGGAGGCCATGCTCTTTCCAGATAATCAGGCTGCTAAGTGCAGTCAGCGGGCTCTCTGAGAGTTAGGTTCTGGTCTACGGGACCACGAAACTGGCCAGAGCATAGCTGTAGGGTCTGATTTTTACTCCTCCACTCACTGACTGCAACATCAGGCAGGCTGCTTAGTTCTACCGATGCTTCTCTTCTTCCTGCTCCTTTTAATTGTATGCATTTTTATGCCCAATATTATTTCAGGAAGAATGTAAGGCAGTTTATAGGGAAACATAGAATAAAGTAAAAACAAACAAATCAAAAAGAAAATTTAAACATGTAAGCAACAGAGGAAAGATAAAACAAGTCACGGGCACAAAATCAGTCCTAGAACGAGGCTAAACTAATGCACACCATAATAATCTATACTCCTGCTTATGAGTAAGCCGGAGCGATAATAGCCACTTCCTGAAGCCAGTTGTTCTATTTTCCAGACAGATATAATTGCAGGTGCTTTCCTCTGGTCAATAGTTGGGGAGCCTGCTACACAGTAGGTGCTCTATAAATGGCTATTAGGTTGTTAAACATTTATTGAATGCCTGCCCTGCATGCCATGGTCCACAAACAGGCTACAGCACTCAACCCTGCCATACACACTTAGAAGGCACAGCCTATAGAACCTGTCCTCTGCCAAAGCAAGGGCATGTACCCATATTCAAGGAAACAGCTTAGTTTCCAGGATGAAGGGAAAGAAAGTTACAGCAGTTCCAGATAAGACCGGGATCTGTGATTTCTGTGAGGCCTTTTTTTCCCTGTAAATGGCATAGTGCGTTGCTTCCTGGATCTGCCCCCTCCCTCCTCTCAGGCATGCCCCAACTAGAGGCAGCTCATGGTTCTGTAGGCATCATACAACGGAGAGCCTCTCAAAGAACCACTGGCAGTCGTACATTGACGACCTGAGGTCAGAGTGTTCCTTCTAAGTAGATACCCATCTGCCCAGGTAGGGGAGGGGGGATGCTTTCAGCCCAAGAGAGGCTGCAACACAGAGACTTAATATGCACTCTCCTCCCAACTCTGCCAGGAGCTGGATGAGTGAGCCTCTCTGAACTTCAGGATGTTAAATGAATGACCTCTAACAACTCTCGCCCTTCCAAATGGATTATCCTCAGTGCTGGGATGCCTGTGTTTACCAGTCAACTGGTGTTGCCCCTAAGCCTGGGTACCATGCCAGCTTTTTCATTTGGACACATCTGCTATTTTGGATTTTGGTGGACCAAGATAGCCTGTCCTTTGGGATTCCTCTCTAAGCTCCTTAGTCCTGCCCTCTTCACTCACCAGGATGTCACCTCACAGACATGTGTGGGTGATGGGCCCAAGGCACAGATGTCCTTAGGAACAGGAGCCCCAGTGAGCAGGCCACTGAGCTCACCAATGCTCCTCACTTTCACCTTGTCTGGTAAGGCCAAGACCCCTAGTCAAAGACTAAGATAAGTTTTCTGGCAGTAAAAGCAGGGTGTTGATGACAGACTTTTTTTCTCAAGGAAGCTGGCCAGGAGTTCAGATTGAGCACTTGGAAACTTGATCATGCCCAAGGGTCTAGAGTAGACCAGGCTCAAGAAGGGATGGACTCCCACCAGCAAATTACATGGGAAGCTTAATAGGCCAACACAAACTAGACACAATGTTTCACTTCTGGTGGAGGGTATCCATGTGCCTTTGCTTGGGCTAGAATACCCAGGCCTATAAAGCCCTCCTCCCCTCTTACCCCGGCCCTCCCCCTACCATTTGCTAGTATTAATTACCAGGAGGCTGATCTGGGGAGGATGGGGAGGAGGCAGGTCCCTTGCCTGCCCCAGCAGATAGCGTCTGCCCCCTCAGCCCATGTGCACATGAATATGCAGTCAATCTGCTTCTCTGACCACACTTTTTTTCAAGACCACATTGACTCTTCCCTCACTGACTTTTCCCACTGAAAGCCAATTTTAGAACTTCCTAAAACTTATAATAATAAGTAAGTATTGGGCCCTTCTTCGATCCAATTAATTATTCACTTAATTTTACATTACTGGGCCTATCTGGCTACCTCCTACTCACCCTTCAGGCCTTAGGTGCCCTCCCTGGCCTCCCGGTTCTGATTAGCTGTTTTCCTCTGCCCTCCTCCACTTCTAGAATAGCCTCTCCATTGTACTTACTTCCCTGTGCTGGCATTGCCTGCCTGCATCACAGTTCCCACCGAGACTATGCACCTTCATGAGATGGGACCACATACTTCCTCTTCGTCGTCCCCAGCTGGCATGGGACTAGTTGGGGTGGATGGAGGAGCATGTGCTGGTGTACAATCAGGGCTGAGGTCACGTGAGGAAGAACCAAGCTTGTGTTGGCTCTTGCCTCCTAAGAGAAGTTTATCCTCTAAGCCCCCCTTAGCTGACGGTGCCTACCTCTGGGAGAAGAGGTCCCTGTAGGGGCTGCCGTGCTGCAGGGCGATCCCGTAGCCCTTGCTGCTGACGCTGTTGCCAATGACAGTCACAGAGCAGTCATCATCTGTTAGGGCTGCGTACTCCACCACTGCCACATCCCACAAAAAGGCGTAGTTCCCCTTCTTTGCCTGAAAGACCAAAATCACCATGGAGTCAGGTAGGCCTGTATCAGTTTTGAGCACCGAGTAGCTCAGTGATGAAATTTGCAGGACCCTCCAATGAGATCCCCTGCCGACAAGCCAGCACAGCAAGCCACTGGCTTGCCACTCGCTGTGTTTAGACACAAAAGGCTGTGATGCTATCTCCAGTATGCTCCAGGAAAGCACACGTCACACAGAGAGGTAGGAAAGGTGAGTGGTAGGTGAGCTCTAAGGCTAGCCACCTGCTCACAATGGCAGGGACCTATTTCTCAGATTAGCAGGCTCACCTTCAAAAGTGCAGGAAGTCTGACCCAGGGAATTGAGATTTTCTGTTCAGAGATTTAGGGGGAGTGTAATAGCACCCAGTTAGTATTTCTACTTAGAACCTGGCTGAGCCCTGCTTAGGGTGAATGTGGAAGATGGCCCCAGATTTAGTGCCCTGAGTGGTTATGACTTAATATCTAAGTCATAAAAAATATCTATATATAAGTCATGAACTTGAACTTGCTATGCATAGGGAAGAACCCATAAAGTCAGAGTCCTGATTATTATGGTGCCAGGTTGCGTTTCTGCCACTTGCCTTCTACTGCCCACACAAGAGTGTCCCCACACATACGAACATGCACAAACACATACATACATGCGCAAACACACAGGCACACAAGCAAGAGTGCACACACACACGCACAGCCACACACACACAGGAGGTTTCTATATCAATGCAGTGGTTGCAGATTATTTCATAAGGAATTTGCCCATGGCCATGCTGAAGTCCCACCCCATCACACCCATCCATAGAAGACCTTCAGTTATATCCTGAGCCTTAACTCTGACTTTGCCTGGAACTTGGACACTCAGGGGAAATGTGAGCTGCTCTGCTTTTTGGAAGGAGATGCAAACTAGACATTGTCACTTGGCCAACTTAAAATAGAGCATAATGTTCTTAATGTAGCCAAGTGCCTGGTTTTTATTCTAGAGTGAGCACACAGTTGTCTCTTTGCCACTTCTTCCCTCTTACCACAACTCACAATGGGTGCTGTAAGACCTCAGTCTGGGCTTGGTGGCAGGCCTGAAAGATCACAGACAAGAGATCAAGCTGCACGCTACAAGTTTTGTGGCATCATCATGGGCATTGTGCTGATCTCTTGCTTCAGGTGAGTCTTCATGTCCACTGAGACTTTCCAAAGAGTGCTATTGTTACTTAGGTGAAGGTAGTCAAGATTTTACTTCTTTTAGGACCCAAAGTGCCCATGGGCCAAAATGGCTCATTTTTTCTTCAGAAGTTTTCCATCAAAAGGATTTGTGAGCAGAGCATGGCGCCCCCCGGCACGAAGAGGCTGCTCCTGGCCATTCAACAATTTTTCCCAAAGACCTTGTAAGAAATGACACACGCACCTGTGCCACCCATGGACTTGTACCTCCGGGAGCAATCCAAATATTACATCAAAGCTGCATTCCATGGCCAAGCCAATTTCAGAAGTCCCTAAAGGACTTTGACCCAGGTTGCAAAATTACACTCATTTCTCTCCTTCCACATGGGAAGATAACAGTCTTTGAAATTTTTTCCTGCTGGCAAACAAGTTTTCTCTTGAAAAGATATAAATTTTCAACCTCTTAGTATCCAAGTTTCTCAGCAAAATGTTGACTTATGACCTAATATTTGGCTTTGGTCTCACTTTGGAGCATTTCACATCCACGCTCGCAATTCAACATGACAATCAGACATTGTTATTTGGACGGTTTCAAAAGGGCATGTCATGTTGAAGGAAGAATTAAGATCAGGTTCGTTTCCACCTTTCAAGTGATGTTCCAAGAAGGAAAAGGAAATAGACTGGCTCAGATTGAGTGGAAACCGACTGACAAAAACCTGGTGCAGCCATTCTATGGGGGTACTTAGCTTCCTTCAAGTCACAAGTGTTTGCGGCTCCGGTTTGGGCTCAGTGACAGGTGAGCGCAGCTGCAAGAAGGAAGCATTTATTGTCTTGCTGACCTAAGCCGAGAAGCCAGGAAACACATGGGTAGGATGCTGACAATGTCTCAGCTGCAAATCCCTTAACCAGGAAGGCTGTCGAGAAAAGAGGGGAGAGTAGTTCTTTCTTGAAGTGGCGAGTCTTCCCATTTTTAAACAGACACTAAAGTTACTATTATGTTTATGTCTGCTTCAAGGAGCATGTGGCCAGTCCCTAATATACTTGACAATGCCTGAACAGGGGGTCTGGAGAGACTAATGTGCCCCATCTTGTTTGTGGACCACATCAGAGGCTCCAGATGCATTGGGCTCTAGCCTTATGAAAATACTCTCCATCCCCAACATCTCTGCCCCAATTCCTCAGCATCCCAGAGCTTCCTATGTCCTCCTCTTAGCCCCATGCTGAGTAAAATGTAGCAACAGATCCCTCCCTGTGCCTCCCAAGTCTGTTAGGCTCCAGGGAAATTTTCTGGACCTTGTAGATATCTCCCCATCTTCCTGGTGTGTCACAGACCCTGTGTAACACAGAAGTCTTCTTAGGCCTGGCCATGCTCTCAGGAATATTCAGATACCAACTATAAGAAGCCCAAACACACTACCCATCATGGTTATGTCCCCTTTATATAGACGTTCTTGTCTCCATGAAGAATGAGCTCCACACACACACCTGCCCCAAATTTGAAGACATGTTTCTCCCTAATAGGGCCCAAACCAGCTTTCCATGGTTTGTAGAAAACCACAATTTGTGGAAAACTACAATCTGTGCTGCTTATCCACAAATCTTGGTGTGTGTGTGTGTGTGTGTGTGTGTGTGTATACACAGAAATATACGTATATGCATAAGCATATATATACACAAAATTAAAGTAGTATAAAACAATAGGATAGATACAGTATTATTATTGTTCTGTATACATGTGAAATGTAATATGCCAAAAGATGGATAGGATTATTACATAATGGAGTGGTATTAGTGATTCTTAGGACAAGCTGGTTAAAGGTTTTTCTTTAATCTTGTTACACAATCTATGTTATCACATACTATACAGGCACCAAGTCTGATCTCCGTTCCCCTGTGTGCCCTTGCCCATCAATACAACACAGAGGCCTGGCAGAGCTCTCCAATTTCCCGGCTATTACCCAAATACAGCCCTTATTTCCCTGGGCTGCATCTAAACATTTTGCTTTGTTTCATTCTCCCCTTTCCCTAAAAGGGAAAGAAAAGGCAATTGGTTTAAAGATAAAAAATGAAAAGATGTGAAGATTCAGGGATAGAAGGAAAAGAACAGCTTTGATATTAGACAAAGTCAAAGGCATCTGAGCATCCATCCCTAGGAAGTCAGGATAGCAGCAGGTAGCAGGCCACCCCTGACATATCTCCCTGTAAGTACCTTAGCAAACAGGATCCAAGCCCTTCCCTGAAGTCCACTCTGTGCCCAGTCCACATGTACGCTGGAGTACAACGAATGGAAAGGGATGGAGATACGAGGGTGCCTGGCCCCAGCATTTAGAGCATCCTCCCTAACATTTGGGGGAATGTGATCAGCCTCTATGGCTGGAGGAAGGTTGGGCACAATAAACAAAGCCACGAGTGAGCTGGGATATTGGAGGACTCCCTCTCCATTGCTCCACACCAATAATAAAATGAGATTGCATTGCCTTTCATTGCACAGCTGATTCTGCCCTTCACAGAACTCACTTGGAGCACAAACTTCTAGAGACAACAGCCTTCGAGGCAAGAACTTCATTATGCTCTTCTATTCCATTCTAACTGCTTTTGGAAAGGGGCAAGCGACCACATTGTTCCCCCAAACAAGAATGCTGGGACTGCAAACAGCGAACACAAATGTAATTGGAAAGAAAGTGCTGAAGGAAATCAGGTGTCTACAGTGCCAGCTACAGGGAAGGTGCAGAGCACCTGCTGGGTGCCGGGACTTTCAGAGCCCTGATTCCTTTGCCATCCCTGGTATAATTCTAAAGGGCAGAACATCCATCCCCTTTGACAGATGAAGGAGAAACAAAGTGAGTTGTCCCAAACAGACCCAGATCATGAAAGGCAGAGCCAGGTTAAGGTAAGCTAGCACTCTGGCTCCAAAGAAGGCTGTGCTGTCCCCTCTGCCCTGCTTGGACCCATGAAGGAAGGGCTGGGGAAGTTGGTCCTGGTGTCCTTGCCCTCTGAGCACTTCCCAGGGCAGTGCTGCTGGTGACAGAACACACTGAGATGGCAATGACTGTCTTTCTCCAGCTTTGGAAACGTGGTGGCTTGTGGAACTGCTGAACCCCTGTGAAATGGAGGTCACGGGCCACACTGTCTCTGGATGGGGTTGTCAGGATATCAGGGACTCCTTGGACACTTGATGCATCCTCATGTGCATTCGCCATCTGGAGGCACATCTAGTGCCTCTCCCAGAGTCCACTTTCACCCAAAGCAGAGCTTGGCCCTCTCAGGTGTCCCAAGTGTTAGCTCCCATGGTCATTTCATGAACTGGCAATGCATTGCCATGCACAGCTTGAACCCTGGCTACAGTGACACCTGCACCAAATTACAAGATGCACAGTGAAAACCCAGACCATCTGTGGAGAAAAGGACAATTTTACAGTCTGCCGGTAGGAATGTGGGCTGGCACGATATTTCTGGAATGGCAATTTGGTGGGGAGACTCAAACGCTCTTAAAATGTGCATATACAGCAATTCCACCCTTAGGGATCTATCCTAAGGAATTATTCAGTTTCTGAAAAGATGTTTGTACAAAGATTTTCAGAGTAACACTGTTTAAACTAGAAACAATTGGAAATAATCTGTTCAAAACTTAAGAATCAACTGGGCAAATGACAGTATTAAATGATGGAATATTATATTACCATTACCATGGAGTCTTAAAGACAGCAATGATCACTAAGGGAAACAATTGTCTGTGGCAAACAAGGGCTAGCCTGGATCTGGCTCCAACAGTATGGATTTGAATCCCAGCTCCACTGCTTTCTGACTGTGTGAGTGCAGGCAAGTTGCTTAACATCTCTGGGCCTCAGTTCTCATGGACGCAAAATGGTCCATTGCTCACAGAGTTTTGATGAGGATTAAATCCCTCGATAAATGTGACATGCTTAGAACCTTGCCTGGCATATAGTAGATGCTAAATACATGAGAACCAGTATTATGCTGTTTAGTGAAAAAGAATCTGTTACACTGGAGTATTTGCACTGTGATATCCTTTTTAAATCATCATGTAAAAATAATGTTTTTATGTTTATGAAGAAATGAAACCAAGCACCAAATACCAACATGGTCATCTTGGGGTGATGCCACCATGGGTGACTTCTGTTGGTTTCTTTTAATCTGCTGTGTTGCCCATGTTTTCTACAGCTTGGCAAGCATCTCTCCTGTGACCGCACTGTCCCAGAGGGGAATTTTAGTGATTCGGCCCCCCTCCTGAGCACAGTGTAGTGAAAAGAGAAGAGTTGTAGACAAAGACAAGTGCAGGGCTACACCCCCAGCTCTTCAAGGAACCAACAATCTTGGGGACCAATAGTTGTTTCCTAGAGACCTATTCTGACTGTGAAATTACAAGACACAATGCACTGTGCCTGGCAATAGTGAGGGCTCGATTCAAGCTCTCTCTCTTCCCTTCTGCAGTCCCCAGCTTGATTCAGGAGACCGATCTGTCAGCTGTTATGGGAACATCTATCTTCCCACACCCCACCCCCCACATCCATCCCTCCACCTTGACCAAGTCAGCAACATGCTCTGTGGGAGTCTGTGGTATGTGTATGGGTGTGTGTAAGTATGAGTACATAAATGTATGCAAATGTGTGTGTGTGTGTGTGTGTGTGTGTGCATGCATGCGTGCGTGCATAAGTACCACAGACCCCAGGGAAGCAGGAGAGAAGTAAACTCAGGTACCAAGTGCCTGGAGAACCACAAAGAGTTTAAGATAAACAGACTAACAGCAGGTAAGGAGCCTACCTCTCCTGGTCTCTCAGAACAATGGACAGATCGTCCAAAATGACATGCACATGTAGGGCAGACAATCAACAGGACTCTCAGAGGTGTTCACAAGCTAATCTCAGGTGGCTGTAAAGAAACCTGCCACCCATGAAGTGAGAGATAATGGCCATTTACCTAGACCAGCCCCCAGAACAGGAAAAGCAGGAAAACCAGGGAAGACTCCATGGGAGGGGGAAATGGCAATATAACACTCCCACAGTTAGTGCAATGGCTGCTCTTCTGAATTGTCCACGGGGCACAAAGTCAATCTGGCTCCTGTCTTCAGACCAGAGTGAACAGGATGGAGCTGGACAATGAGATAACACAATCAAAGCGGCAGCAAGGCCATCTGGTATGGGGATGTCCTGAGTGTGTGTGTGTGTCTGTGGACATGAGTGCAGGTGTGAGGGCAAACACGCAAGTTTGTCATGGTGGTCGCAGTGAGGCTGCCCATTACCTGAGGGACAAGACTGGGATAAGGGAAATGTCATAAGGCTACAGCAGCAGAAAATGGCTTCTGATGGCCAGGCATTAGGCCTGCAAGATTTCTGCAATGATTGCCTGTCCCATCCTAGTATTCTTGTATCCTAGAGTAACAAAGTCAGTGGCAAGGAGCTCACCAAGGGGTAGAGAGAATGGCAAGTAATTCCTCAAGCCACCAATGCCCTTACTCTTATATTGTCTTTTCTTTGATTCTTTAACTTCCTTTATAGAATTTTTAGCTCCATTTCATAAAGAGAAAGGCCTGGTATGTCAATGATAGCAAAGGTCTGGACACGGGCAGATCAGGCCTTCCCCTAGTGTTCTTGGCCAGTCACCTGAAATCTGAGCCTACATAACCTCATCTAGAAGGTAGAAATTAGCAAGCCCACACAGGCTCATCACAGGAGGAGACAGCATGGAAAGTGTCTGATGCATAGAAGGAACTCAAACAATAAGACACTGTCCTCATGATCATGATAATCATCATCAGCATCATCCTTATAGCTTAAAGCTTGGACCCCCATCAGCCTGGTAAATTAGAAAGACTGTTAGCCTGGGTCACAGTCTTGGCCCGGTTACTGACTCCCTACTGATTTGTAAATATGGAAGATGAGCCCAGATGGTCCTTCAGGTCTTCTCCTGCTTTAACATCCTCAAAGTGTATGATGTAGACCAGTGGGTCTCAAAGTATGTTCCCTGAACCAGCAGTATCAGCATCACTGGAGAACTTAATAAGAAATGTAAATTCTCAGGCTTCATGTCAGATCCACTGAATAAGAGACTCTGGGAGTGGAGCTCAACCATCTAATAATCTCTCTAGGTGGTGCTGATGTGTGTTCAAGTTGAGAGATCCAACAATACAGACCTTTGTGTCCATTAATTTCTGACCCTCTCTTGAGAGCAGGTCTAGAAAGGGGGAGAGTATTAATGGCTCTAGGGTCTCGGGTTGGGGCACTAAATGGAGGAGCAGAAGTCATGGAGTCGAGAGACCAAGACTATTGAAAATAAACACTAAAGGAAAGTTATGTTTTACATCTTCTTCCTGCAAAGTGCTCTACTTGGGTCTTTCTCATACATTCTCTTCTTAGAAAGTTCAAAATAAACTTCTACAGCACAGACTGTGTCAATTTCCCAAGAGGATCAAGGCTCAAAACGGACTATGCCCAAGACCACAGAATCAGCTATTGACAGAGATTGAATGTCTCTCCAGGTCTCCTGGACTGCAAATGGACTTCCACTCTCCCATATCAAAAGTTCAACATCTAAGTAGCCCCAAAGAGTCACACAGAGCCCCCTGAGCAGCTGTCTCTGGTATCATACTGATTTTTTTTCTCTTCTGCTACCAAATTCTTGCCAAGCTTTTGTTAATGATGTTCAGCCTCCAGCACCTGACTCTATGGAAGCTTTATGGTTGCATTCCCTTTTTGCACCTCTAACACTTTGGGACAGACAGTCTTATTTAGTGAATCAAGTATCGTCTTAGTGGAAGGAGGTTTCTCACATCTCCAAGGGAGATGGAGCTGGTTCAGTACAAAGGAAAGATAAAAGTCCTAACTTGGAAGAATCAATGGCTTCTTCCTCAAAGTCTAAAACTGCACACCATCAGCAAAACCAGGGGCCATAAACAACCTTCCCAGCAGGGCAAAGGGACACATTGATTTTCAATGATTTGTCAAAACTTTAAATTGTCCAAAGACCATGATAAACAACAATCTAATCTGAGTTCTTCCATGGGAAAGATTAAGAATGATCTAAAAGAAAGAGTAAATTGGTTTGCTTAGATACAAAATAGATTACAAAGAGAAAATACAGAATGAAAAATGTTATCCTGGGGAAGAGAAACAACTTAAGAATATATGAATTCAGGCAGCATAGAGGACAGGCATGCATGTGGTCAAACATTCTCTGAAGAAGCATAGGGATAGGGCCATGCAGCTACTCCCTGCGCATGCGTGAGTGCATGTGTTCACATGCACACACACCCACACAAAGGAATGTAAGCCCCATGGCCATGCGTGTCCTGTTCATTGCCCTAGCATGATGCCTGGTATACAGTTGGTGCTGAATAAATATGTGTAAAGTGACTAATGAAGAACTGAAGGCATGAATGCAATGATATGGGGAAGCCTGGGGTCTTGAATCAAAGCAAGCTGGGCTGGATATGTCCTGAACGCCCCTCCAGATTTCTCCTTCACCCTTATCCATCCCATTCTCTCCTCCACAGGCTGACCTTCCTGGACAAAGGCAGGAATGCCTATCAAAAGGCATTCCTGGGCCTCTGGCTAAGAGTCACTTTCTAAGATCCAGGTCTAAATCAAATATTAATACTAATAAAGCAACAATCATAACAATAAGCACCACTTGTTCAAGTGCACGTTCTCAAACTTAAGAGGGCATGAGAATCATCTGGAGGGAATGTTAGAATACAGACAACTAGTCTCCACCCTGCTTCCCTCTCTCAACTTCTGATTTACTGGGTATAAGGAGGACTCAAAGATTTCATTTCTAACATGTCCCAGATGATGCTGACATTGCTGGTCCAAGGACCACACTTGGAGAATGACAGTGTTAAAAGACACCCTACAAGGCACTGCACCAAACCCTTACATCACCTCTAATCTTTATGATAACTCTGGGAAGACCCAGGAGTATTAATCCTGTATTTCAGAGGAGGTAACTTTGTCCGGGAATTATCTTACAAAGGTCTCGCCTCTGGCACAAAAGGGATGTAAGAACCAAACCCGGTTTTTGTTAACTCAAACCCCTCACTCTCCTCGCCTCCTTCATGCTGCTTTAACTGAGCACTTGACTTCTTGGAGACAAAGTTCAAACGAGACCCATGAAACCACACCCTGAGGCCAAGGTGACTTTGACATCTGCGGCCACTTCCCCCCTCTGTTTCTTTAGCCATAAAAGGTTGTTGGGAACTAGCAACTCAGACTGTGCCAGAAGGAGAGAAAAGTAGTAAAATTGTGTGTGATCACAATTAATATTAAAGACTACCCCTGAAAGTGTTGGGAGGCCATCTCTGTGGGTTTAATGTTGAAGAGTCTCATTGCTAACCCCATTTGCGGCTTAAGTATTCCTTTATGGTCTTTGCTGAAATGTCAGCCTTGAGAGAAATACCTCACACAATAGTCTGAAAGCACTTTGAGGAGCTACGAAAGAGGTCACATTCTGACCAAAAAGATTGAAATGGAGTCCTATCTCTCACAGAACAAACTCTGAGCTCTACCTGGCAGGATGTACAGTTTTGTAAAGTCAAAGAATCAGAAAGATTCACCACCAGAGGGGACTGGCGGGGGCACTGGGTGAGTAGGAGCCTGCCACATGGCCCAGGGACAACCAGCCCTTACTAGAAAGCACTGTGATCACTTCTCATCACTTCTCGCATAACTAAGCTGAGGTCTGAGATATGGGCTGTACAGAATGAATCCAAGACCTCTTCCATATGAGGATTCTTCAAATACTAGAGATAGCCAATTTCACAGCTCAGGGTTTTCTTTACCAGGCTCCACACCATTTCTGGTTCCTTTATCTGATTCTTGAGAGGCATGATCTTCAGGGCTTTTACTGCTCTCATTACTGTCCCTGATTTAAGGTCATCTACCCCTCATCACTCTCTCTCTGTCCATCTCTGTGTTTGTGTGTGTATGCTCTCTCTCTCACACACTAAAATTTTAAAATGTCAGGTTCAAAGCCAATCTTAATACCTTTATATTGGAAGGTAAAGAGACGCCTCATTAGAGCTACCCATCCCAGGGAAAACCACTACTTCTACCCAAATAGGTTTTATATTATTTATGATGCTAGGGATGATGTGATGGTAATAACAGTAGTAACAATAATGAACTTGTGGATGGTAGAAAGAGTCTGATAATCTTTTGACAAACTGTTTAACCTTTTTTGTGTTTTGCATTCCTCATTTGCAAAATGAAAATATCACAAAACGCCATCAATGGTGAAGACAGAGTACATAAGCACCATGTCACATGGAATAGTTTCTTTATAACTGTTATTTTCTTCCCTCCCTTTCTCCCTTTGTTTCTGCACAAACAACATTATACCAACAGAGCGGAAATAAAAATAAGCTAAACAAAAATTGCCAATGATCTGGCTGATGCAATAAATCAAAATTGTTTTCATTAGCAATCGCTTCTTGATTTGGAATCAAATAACAAAACAATTCAAAATGTAAAAAAAAACTTAAATCATAAAACCCAGAGCAATAATACTCAGCGGAACAAACAGAATGGAATCAGCCCACATTTACAGCCAGCACGAAGGTGAAGTGCATCAGACCTGGGTACAAAGCAAATTACGGGGCAGAGCAAATCTGAAAAATAAAATCAGATTTAAGGGGAGTGAACATCCTCCCACCCTCTAATGAGGAGCATGAAAATAATCAAAGTTAGCATGATGGCACAGATATTGGTTTGATTCCAGAGCTTACCCTACCAAATTATTAAAACTGCAAAAGAAAGTAATTGAAGAATTCATAACGAGATTTACTTGGCCATGCTCAAAACCCAAAGCAAAGTAATTTAATAAGGGAGGCACACTGGGGGCTTTCCTTGATCTTTGGACTGTATTATCCCAAACCAATCATCATCAAACAGAATTAAGCAGCAGGGTGTTATGAAGGGACCAACTTAGTCAATTGTATAGGAACCTGCTCCAGGAGACTGGCTAAGTCCCACTGCCCTCTGTGCCCCTCCTCACCCCCTTCCTGCCCTCTCTGCAACTGGGTACCAGCAATCCTCCTCATTTATGTTGAAGAAAGATGCACATGCCTACATTTCTGCACACTCTCATTTGTTACTCATCGAACATTTGTTTGATTTAAAAAGGATAAAAGGCTATGGATGTCCATGTGCTTTGCTGCTATGCCTACCTCTGCTCTAGGCCCTGGGAACAGACGAATGAATAAGAGACAGCCCTGACTCTAAGGAGCCTCTGAATCTAGCGGGGGATATGACAAAGCAGGGCACTAAAGATGGGGTGGCATCTGATGAAGCTGTGCTCTAGTATGCACAATGTGATAAGGAAGCCCCTGGCCCTGCCTGGAGGAAGGAGGAGCTGGGGGTGGGGTGGAGGGCCAGGGACTCAGGAAGAGTGAATGCTTCTGCTAAGGCTGGAGGAATAACTAGGAACCAGCCTGGCCAGCCAAGAAAGGGAATGATGTTCCAAGCATCAAGTACCATGGTGGTGTACCAGGAAAGGGAGAGAGACAGGAAGTGCTCAGGTTTCCAGGTGAGTGGAAGGCAGGAGCCAGTTTTACTCTGATCATGCTTCTCCTTCCATTTCTGCAAGATGCCACAGATAATGATACAGGTGCTGGAGTGAGAAAAATACTGAGCTCAAATCCTGGGTCCCAAACTGACTCAAGACTGATTTTCAGGAAGTGCCTTGCCCTCGTCAAACTTTAGTTTTCTCATTAATAAACAGGTTGTGTTGAAGAACAAGTGAGCTAAAGCATGGCAGAAACTTAACACCACACCTCAGTCATCCTAAGTCTCTCTAATGGTAGCCATCATGGTTATATTAATCTCTGGATTAACATTGACCCCAGACCCAATGTTAGGAAGGAAATCCCTGGATAAAGTAAGAAAGGAAACAAAACTCTTTTATTTTATGAATAACATATGTGCAAAATAAGCCTTTGCCTTCATTTTGACCTTACATCAATTCTCACTCAATTTTAGGAGGAAAGTATCAAGCCCACTTTTATATATTAACCAAACTCAGCAATAGTAAATGAGTTAATGTATGAATGAATGAATGCATGAATGAATAAGAAACAAAATAGTTCAAATAATAAATTGTTGCAGAAATAACACATCTTGGAAGGGGTTTATATGTGTATCAATCTGATTATTAAATAAAGGTAGATGTCTAAGCATGATCTTAAGTCTAAGCAGGATCTTAATTTTCTCAAACCCACCAAAATACATGGATCATTGATGGCAATACCTCATGTGTACCAAGGGTGTGTGTGGGGAGAATGAGTTGAAAAGGAAATGATTTCTTCTTCATTTGAGTTCCCAGAGATAATAAAGCAAAATAAAGCAAAAATACATATGTACCTATATAAAAAGAAAAAGAAAGGGGAAAAATCACAATAGAGAACATGAGAAAAATAGAAAAATACCAATTTGTAAAAAGATTCTTCCTACCAAAGACAAATCCACGAGGATTTGATGGGGAAAAAAATGTGAAACCTGAGTATTCTTTTGATTCCAAATATAAGAATGTAATTCAAAGTTTTACTTTTGGCAATACTCAGCAATATTTTGTCAAGAGCTTTCAATGTTTATATCCTTTTTTAATAATGTAATTCTACTTTTGAGAATTTGACCTGAAGGGATAAATGTAGTAACTGAAAAAACATTTTACATGAAGGTGTTCATTATAATGCTATTTATATTTGTGAAAAATTAGAAATGGCCCAAATGATAATCAAGAAGAAAATGTTTAAATAAGTTATTTTACATCTATTTGATGAAATATTAATTTGCCACTAAAATAATTTTTATAAAGTTTTATAACAATATTAGAAAAACAGGATAAAATATATTTTCTAAAACATCATAATTATATACAATTTTTGTACAGATTCAAAAAAGACGAGACAGAAATGTACACAAGAATTCCTAGAGCCTTATTTAGGTGATGAGAAAAGTTTGGTTGGTTCTTTTCTGCTTATTTTTAAAAACATTCTAAGCTTTTCTTAATGGTGATATATTTAAATTATAAATGTATATTTATATATAAGATTTCCTCTTAAAGCCTCATTACTTTAAATGTTGGCATGGATTGGAGGATATTTAACTTTAGTGCACTTGGAGTTGGGTTGGGCCACAGAGTTAAAGCAGGTGAATGAAGAAGGCTCAAGTATATTGCATGGCCAAGACAGTTAGGACTAAGGCTGAGACCCCAGGAGGGGGTTCTTTAGACAGCAACTGTTCAGCAGGGAAAACACCACTGCCTTCATTCTTCTACAAGGAAACTATACATTCAGTAGAAATAAAAATGCACTTCGTTTACATGGCATTTAACTGTCTTTTTTGCCTCTCTGGTTTTCCTTCTTTTTCCATGTATTTAATTTTCTGCTAACCAATTTTCTCTCACGTTCTCACACTTGTATTGTCAAAACTGAAAAGGAATTGAGGCGTTTGGATTGCAAAATGTGTGTTCACAACAGGACTACCTTAGGAAGCTTTCCTCAACTTCACTAAACAGAATACATCCCTGCTTTCTGTCCCCATAGCCTTTCCCACATTAAATCACAGCCATTTGCTGTCTTCCAGAACTCAATAGGGATACCTTAAAGAAAAAGACTAAAAGTCTCACACTTCATATTTTGAGCTTAATGAAAATGCAATACATAAATACCATGGGATGCAGCTAAAACAGTGAGCAGAGGCAAATTTACAGTTTTAAATGTTTATATTAGGAAAGAAAATGAGCAAAATTCAATGGCCTAAGTCTCAACATTAAAAAGCAAAAATAAGTAAGAGCAAATTAAAACCAAAGTGACTAGAGGAAAAAAAAATTTTTTAATTAAAAAATTTTTTATTTTAGAGAGAGAGGGAGAGAGCACAAGCAGGGGAGGGGCCAAAGGGGAGTGAGAGAGAATCTTAAGCAGGCTCCACGCTCAGCACAGAGCCCAATGAGGGGCTTGATCCCACAACCCTGGGATCATGACCTGAGCCAAAATCAAGAGTCAAACGTTCAACCGACTGAGTCACTCAGGCACCATTAGAAGAAAAAAAAACTTAAAAAAAATCTGAAGTCAATAAACCATAACAACAGAGAAAATTCAATAAAGTCAAAAGTTGGTGTTTTGAAAGGAAAAACTATGTTTGTGGATTAGAGGAGCCAATATTGTGAAGATATCAATTTTCCTCCAAATGATCTATAGATTCAGTGCCATAGCTATCAAAATCTCAGGCATTTTTGAAGAAATTTGACAAGATGATTCTAAAGTTTAAGTGGAAATGGAAAAGATCTATGAATACTCTTGTAAGAGAAAAGGTTGCAGGACTTATACTACCTGATTTAAGGAGTTATTAGAATTATTATAAAGCTACTGTAATCAAGACATTTTTGTATCAGCATAAGAATAGATATATAGATCAATGGAACAGAATAAAGAATCCAGAAATAGGCCAACAAATATACGGCCAGTTGATTTTCAGTCAACATATCTATTTGTTAAGTAAACACACACTTTGTTTTTGTCTTTAAAATAAATGCTAGGTCAATGGGACGCATATATGGGGAGGAAAAGTGGACCTGGACCACTTCTTTATTCCACACACAAAAAACTACCTTGAGATGCAACATAAATGTAAAACACAAATATATGACATAAATGTAAAAACTAGAAGAAAACATGCAACTTTAAGGTAGGAAACTTTCTCAGACTAGAAACAAGAAGCATTAAACCATGAAACAAAAAGCCCTGCTCTATGGGGTTTTATCAAAATTTTAAAATTCTATTCCTTGGGGTGCCTGGGTGGCTCAGTCAGTTAAGCATCCAACTCTTGATTTTGGCTCAAGTCATGATCTCATGGTTTGTAAGATAGAGCCCTGCATCAGGCTCCATGCTGAGCATGGGGACTGCTTGGGATTTTCTCTCTCTCCCTCTCTCTCTCTCTCTGCTCCCCTCAAGATAAATAAATAAATAAACATTTTTAAAAAATCCTATTCCTTAAAAAACACCATTAAAAAAATGAATGGGTAAGTTACAGACTGGAACTTGATATTTGATCCTTAGTATTTGATCAAGGACTTACATCTAGAATATATTGAAAACTCATCTAAATCTATAATGAAAAGATGCAGTGCCCAGTAAAAATTGACAAAGACTTGAGCATACACTCCCTGAAAGAAGCTATGTGGATGGCCAATAAGCATGTGAAAGAGTGCCAGATACCATTAGCCACCATAAGAATGCCAATTAAAGGATGGGATACCCTTCACCAAGTCCACATTTTTGCCATAAGCATCTTTGCTATAGATATCTTTGTTGCAAGCATTTCTGCCACATAACTAGTTGGTCATGAGTCACTTTTGCCATAAAAGATAAAAGAATGAAAAAGAAAAGAGGGGCATTAAAAAGCACACAATGAAACATGAAAAAAATAAAATTATTAAGCAGATCCCAATTTTCCAAAAACTAGGGTGCATATTTGCAACTGAGCTTTGCATTGCATTGTGAGAGCCTTTTGCACTGTTGTTTGTTCTTGGCATATTGACACATGTCCACTGATAGATGCTCCAAACTTCTATGGAAAATGTGATAGGCCAATGCTGTAATGCATTTGTAACTAAATTTTGTCATTGTTTTAGCTGATCTGTCATCATTTTCTAGTGTAGTCTAGTGTGCAATCTGGCTTTACCACTCTCTTATTTCACACTACCAGTAAGTTTTATCACTTTACTTTCTATCAAGTCAACATACAGAGTTATCATCATCCTCTATTTTAAGACCACCATCTCTATGTGTTACTGCATAGACCACTTTGAGGCCTAGCTGAGATTTATATAGATCATTATGAGGACTAGCTAAAATTTATATAATACAAAAATGGAAAATTTTTCAATGGAGAAATGAAAGCGGACTGTCAACTGGTTATTTTATCTTTTATGGCAAAATTGCCTGATGGCCAATTAGTTATTCAGCCAAAATGTTTGCAGTGAAAATTCTTGCAGCCAGATGCCTGCAGCAGAACTACCTCGGACCATCCTTCACACCTACTAAATTGTCTACAGTCAAAAAGGCTACAACACTAAATGCTGGTTAGGATGTACAGCAACTGGAGCTTACAAGTATATAAGTCAGGTATTACTAGTGGGAGTAGAAAATAGAATAACCACGTTGGAGGTGGTTAGGCAGTTCCTTACAGAGGTAAACACACATCTGCTCCATGATCCAGGAATTCTACTCTTTTGTATTTGGTAAAGAAAGATGGAAACATTTCTCTACAAAAATCTCTGTATAAAAACAATCATACAGTCTCATTCTTATTAGCCCCAAAATGGCAATGTATGTCAGCTGAAGGATGAACAAATACAATGAGGTTTGTTCATACAATGGAATACTATTCAAAACGAAGAAAGAAAAAGAAGTATCCGGAATTGCACAGTTAAACCTCACTGCTGCTTCACTGCGGAAAGAAACTGAACACAAATACACACATTGTACACTATTCTATTTATATAAATTACAAGAACAGGTAAATCTAATCTGTGTAACCAGAAAGTTGTAAGTGGTTGCTTCTGGGGGTAGGGAGAAGTATCCAGAAAGTGACACGAGGAAACTTCCCCAGGTGATGGAGAGTTTCTATAGCTTCTTTTGGGTGGTGATTACACAGTTGTATACAATTGTCTAAACCCATGAAACAAATACTTAGCATGTCTGCATTTTACCGTATGTCTTGTTAGAAGACTACATTCTATTTGTCTTTGTATTTTTATTATCTTCTTTTCCTAATACACAGTTTGCTGAGGTCTACTGAATGTCAACCTTATGCTTCCATGACAGACACTTTCTGCTGTATGAATTGGTAAGCTCACAGCTAATCTGGGCAGGCTCTTCTCAGTCTCACAGACAGCTCCGAGAGGTGAATTCACTTGACCAAAGGCAAGCCACAGATTCAATTAAGTCAAAAGTGGAACTTAAATTCACCTCTCCAAACTTCTAGGCAGAAGCTATTCAAACTACATTTCTTGAATGGATGAATAAGTGAATAAATGAATGAATAAAGAGACTACCCAACTTGAAAAATGGATATAGTGCCTTTTGAGCAAGTATAAAAGCTATAGAGATGAATAGTTATCCAGTGCGAGTTCTCAGAAGGAAGAGGCATATAGAATCCCTGGTCTACATTGACTCGGAAGCAGAGAAAGAACAAAATATGTGTCTTAGAGTATGCCTATAAGACCCATGGCTGCTGCGGAGAGTATGTTGTTCCTTTCATTACACAGGGCTACCTAGTTTGTACCAATCCCTTTACCAGGAGTCAGACCTGCATCGAGAGTTCCTTTCATCAACTTGACCAAAACTTCCTGATCACTGCACCTAGCATCCCCCAAATACAAAGGAGTATCATTCCTTAGAAGCTTCTTTCCCCTCCTCGGTAGGAACTTCCAGCATGCCATGGAACCAGGATGCTTCCTCACTTTGCTCCCTCCAAATGAAGAGCACTGTGGGCCACCAAAGTTCCTTGACCTCCCCTGGAATGCTGCAGTCTTTCTGGAGACCTCAAGAAGGACTTTCCTGTCACAGGGTATGGTCTCAGACCCTGTCCTTTTCTTCCATGGGGTACAGTCCCTGACATTGAACAGGGAGTACGTGCAATACGTACGTCATAGAGCACGTATAGAGCTCATAGAGCTCACTGTCATAGAGCAGTGAGCAAGGGGAAGGGATAAGATTCAGGTGCTAATGGGTGATACCCAATCTGGTCCAGGGTAAGCATTAGATCAGCATGGAAATAAATAAGATTTGTGGGCCTGTTTTCTTCCTGAATTTGCATTCACACTTTATGACCTCAACGATATTTACTGAGTGGAAAAAACCACCTTCTGTTACAACTGCTGGACTCAAAAGCTACTTCCCTCTGAAAAATACTATCTCTAGCCACAGGGTCTGAAACAAGCTACTTGTCTATCTATTCAAAGAGCTCGATGAGCAGTGAAGATTGACATTTGAACCATAAACACTGTATTCTATTTGACAGTGTTATTAAATATTAGGTTTGATTTATGGAAAGGCTTAATAAATTGACAGTCCAGGTCAGCCCTGGCTCTGCACCGAAATTGGGTTATGCTGGATGTTACTTGATAGTGTTGATCAAACTAAAGGAAAAAAAATCCACTAACAACATTCAAGTCTGATTTCTTGTGACAAAGTTATTACCATATAAATTTGAACCACTTGTTAGCCCAATTCTGCATCTCAAAATTTCTCTAATTGATATTCTTAGTAGTTTGGAAATCAAAAGATAAATCCAGAGACTTAGAAAACCTTTGCTAGGGCTTGGAAGGACAGTAAGGCCTTCAAAAATGAATGTCAGGTAAACGTCTTGTTACTTTAGTGTAAAAGAGGAAGGGAAATAAAAGCATGAGTAAAGAGTATGCAAGGGGAAGAGACACACTGAGATACAGAAATGGGAATGTCACCCCATGGGAAGCAAGGTTGGAGTGAGTCTTGGCTTGGATTGTGCCATGGCTTACTCAGGTCCATGTGACTTTGAGCAAGCCACTTCATCCCTCTGTGAGGGGGATCCCTCAGGTCCCATTTCTACACGATGTAGATAATGATAATCAAGTTCTGTTTATGACGAGAAGAATAGTATACGTAGATCCTCTGGCACAGTGCCTGAAACACAGAGACTGCTCAACAGATTTCTGGGGAGACTAGGCCAGGCCAAGAGCAGAGCTGGGTCCTGGTGGAGTGAGGGAGAAGTCCCTGGGCCACCAGAGTTAGACCTGAAGAGGACAAGAAAGGACAGTGTGTAGGCAGACGACACACCACTAGATGGTATAGAGATAAGAGGATATATTACTAGATATGCCTACGTGCAACTGGGTGGACTAGAGCTAGGTGATGTGTTACCGCATGTGCCTATGGGCTGTTAGATGATGGACAGCTAACAGATGGTCTCCTTACTTGCTGTGCTCATGCACTCTTAGATGATATAGAGCCAGATAATGAGTACCTGGATATGTGTATGTGCTTTTAGATGACATAGACCTAGGGGTGGTATCCCTGGCACACCTGTTACTCTAGACCAGGGGTCCTCAAACCTGTTCTGTAAAGGACCACATCATATCTATTTTAGGCTTTGGAGACGATATGGTCTCTGTTACAACTACTCAACTCTGTTGAAGTAGTAGGAAAGATACCACAGATAGTTTGTAAATGAAAGAACGTGTCTGTGTCCCAATAAAACTTCATTTACAAAAATAGGCAGTGGGCAAGATTTAGCCCATGGACTGTAATGTTGCTGACATCTGGTCTACTCTTTGCTCAGGTCTGGCAGGAGCAGGTGGCTGAGAAAAATGAAGGCAGCTTCTTTCCTCTTGAGGACCAGCAGGGTTGCTTTCCTAAGAGAAGGCTATTAAGGGACAAGCCTGAAAGGGACCCTGGAGTTATTTTCCTTACCCCTCCCATCGAGAAGTCCATGGAGGGTAACCAACTGATGGTACTGATGGCACCAACTACATTTCAGATTTATGTGTCTCTGCTCAAACAGTAAACAGATGACTCATTTAGGGACAACCCAGTATTTATTGAGACTTACTGGGTGCCAGGCAGGTCTGTTATAAAAACTGTATGCTGTGGGTTCTTAGTAAATAAATAAAACTTCCTTCCCCTTACAAATTCCTTCCTGTTCTCTTCACCAGGGCCTGGAAAGGGCTGCCCCCTCCTTGTCTGAGTGGCCACCAGCATGAAGGAAAGGGTCACAGAGGTGGGCAACCATGACATAATCCCTTTCCCTGGTTCTGATACTGTGGAAAAGTAATCACCTCTTGCTAAGCAATTTCCCACATAAATTGGTTTCAAGTCATTAAAATCTGCAGCATTCCCAAGGAAAAAATAATCGCAGCTCTCTGAGGTTACCCTCCACACCAAGCTCCTTGACTTTAGTAGCAATTAGACATCACTCCACTACCAAGTACTCTCCAGAAATGGAGCCAGAGCCACCAAAGAGTAACTGGAAATTACAAGTGAGGTCATCCTCCCTTTGCTTAAGAAGTTTCTGGCAATGTCCCTTGGGGGTATCCCCTCCTCACCTTTACCAGGCTGCCTGTGCTGCACAGAAGCAGGCTCTCTTTGGCTGGATTTCTCCTTATAGCTCCTGAATTCAGGACATGAACCTCACTTGGGGCATGGTCATCCCCAGCCTGGTCTGCAGCAGGTGGGTGGGATTCACAAGGTTTCCAAAGCTGTAGCCTGGGGTTGGGGGGTGGGGTGGGGCTTGAGGGGCAGCTCCATAGGGGCAAGAGATGGGAAGAGTTTCAGGCAAGCATTTAGGTGCAGGAGCCCCCCAAACAGGCACATGAAGAGGACCTGAGAGCAAATCTGAGCTCTCCTTCTAGTAAAAAATGCAGCACACTCCATTTTCTGACAATACCATAAACTTACTTTTATGACACTAGTTATAAAACCCTTAACATTTGTCTAGTGCTGGCAGTTCAGTTTTTTCTTAAAGATCCAAATGCAAGAGAGAGATTTGTGACCCCAAAGCTGGTTTGGGGTTTATAAAATGAAGGTGTCATAAAAGTAACACATCCTATGTACTGGAAAAAAATTAGATTCTGTGCCACGAAGCTATAGGCATTTATAAGGAATCCTTTATTTGCATCTTCCACTACTCACATTTTTTTACATTGTTTTATTCATGAGATAAGACCTTAAATATTACCAGAGGGTGAATGATTTCCAAAGTGCCAGCAATGGGCTAGGGGTAAGTAGGATGACAAGTAAATATTCCCCTGATGACCCATCTCCAGATTTATCACCCTCCAGAGGGCTCTATGGTGGTGTTTGCTGTCTTATGGTACACCGGGAACAACACTAGGCAGGTTTGGAGGCTTTCAGAGACAAAAGGGCCTGACATCTGTGGGAGCCAAACTCTCCCTGGCTTGGTCAGGACTCACTCATTTGGAAGGGAAGGGAGGTGCACAAACTAGGATTAATCACCCGAACCCTTGGGTCAGGACACCCATCCTTTTGTCCAGGAATGGCCCCTTTTTTAATTAACTCATTAGTTATTTATTATAATGAGAAATGAAAAAAAATTTTAAAAACCCCGTGAATCTAAAGCTAACGCTGACCTTGACTTGCGATTCAACCATTTGCTTTTCTCCTCCCTGTTGCTCTGCCTCTCCCATCTATATGAACCACTATCATGAATTCTGTATTTTATCATTACTTTCGATGTGTGTATGCGTGTGTTTTATACATTTTACATGGGTATTAAGTCGTATGTTGTTTTCTATTCATTGATCCATATGAAACTGCCTTGAACGCTTTTTCTGACTTAATGTTATTCTGCTAAGATTCATCCAAGGTATTACATGAAGCTGTAGTCCATTCATTTCATTGCAGGTCATATTTTTTTTATCTTGGTAAAGCTCATTTGGATGGTTTCCAGGGTTCTGACTATAAGCAATGCTACCCTGACCTTTCTCACTTCTGAAGTGCATGCAGGAGTTTCCTTTGGGTAGATACACAGGCGTGGTATCACTGGGTCATAGGGTATGTGGATGTTCTGTTTTATAAGAGAATAACAAACTCATTTCCAAAGTGGTTGTACTGGGTACACTCCCACCAGCAATTAACCACCTGTTACTCCCGTCCTCTCCACCACCTTTCATTTTATGCAAGTCTAATTGGTGTAAAATGATATACCTTTATGTTCTTGATTTGCATATCCTAGACCACTAATGATTTTGAATATCTCCTCCTATAATTACTGGCCATATGCATTCCCTCTTCTGTGAAAGGCCCATGCAAGTCTTTTGCCCATTTTTCTGTTAAACTGTTTTAATTTTTCTTACTTTTATAAAAGTTCTTCCTCTCATCTTGATATTAATCCTACATTGGTGATAACACGTTGTAAATATCCTCTCCCAGTGTGCGACTTGTCTTTTTATTTTCTTTAAAGTGTCTTACGACAAATGGAAGTTTAATAAAGTCAAAAGTAGCCATCTTTTCTAAGAAGTACTTTTTGTAGCACTGTTGCAATGAATCTTCATAAAAATGTTATATGGATGGGAGTATTGGCTGTCTATGAGAGACAAAGAAAGCAGAGAGCGGAAACTCAAAGGCCATTTGGCCCAGGCCTTACATTCATAAAAAGCCTTAAGTCAACTTTGTATTCATTACTTCCAAATGAGGTCACCTACAACCACAGAGAGTCACTTATTAGGGATGAAGGAAGACCTGGCAGCTCGAGGTTAGAGTGCCATCCTTTGTAAATCACTAAAAACAAAGAGATTTTAATAAATCTCGTAAGCATGGGGATAGCATATTTACATTGCAGCCTATTATTTTTGTTAAGGTATCACTTGGTTCAACGTAAACATTCAAAATTTACCATAACATATAATTTTGAAAATTTTACCTTTTAAAAAAACTTTTTTTAATGTTTTTATTTATTTTTGAAGGAGAGAGAGACAGAGCATAAGTGGGGGAGGAGCAGAGAGAGAGGGAGACACAGAATCCGAAGCAGGCTCCAGGCTCCGAGCTGTCAGCACAGAGCCCGACGTGGGGCTCGAACTCACAAACCGTGAGATCATGACCTGAGCCGAAGTCAGATGCTTAACTAACTGAGCCACCCAGGCACCCCTGAATATTTTACCTTTCTAAGGAGACCTCCAAAGGGCCTCTCTCAACTCTGAGAGGTTCCAGACAGGAAGAGCAGTGTGCTCCATTCACATAGTTGGTTAGCACAGAGCTGGCATTCACACCCAAGTGTGTCAGGCTTCAGAGCCCAGACGCTTTCTACTGTTTCACGTGGCTAAATGACAAGGAGAAGCCATCATGAGCTAACTGCTCTGTGAGAACAGAAGGGAGAAGAGGAGATGTTGAGGCAGGGTGGAATGCCCGTCTGCTCAGAGGCAGGAGTCCTAGCCACAGGTGCACGTCTTTCTTACACCATTCACTAGGGACCTCCGGGACAGTAGGCACCGCATGTGAGGGTCACTGGATAGCAGGATACTACCACCAGTAGCATTCTTAGAGGACACCTGCCTTCATCCTACCACCTTCCTCCTCACTGACCCCTAAGGGCTTTGCAGCATACAGTGGGTAAATGCCAAACACAGCCTGGAACCCCAGGCATCAGGACCTAACTACGAGTGTGACCCCACATCTCTGATCCTCACCTGTACAATGGGATAACAATGATTAATTCAGGCCATTGTGGGCAATTAAATGAAATAAATGAGCAGAGTCTAACCCACTGCCGAAGAATAACGGTTGCTACTATGTCCTTCTTCTCTCTGGCCCTGGCTTCCTTGCTCCCTGCTCTCTGTCAGTTTCCCCCACTATGGCCTCCATCCTAGGTTTGCTGCCCTCACCACCATCCCCTAAAAACTCCTCTTTTCCAAAGCACAGTTCCACAGACAGGCCCAACTGGCCAGCCCTTGCTCTGGGCCTTCTGCCCCTTAGGTGTGGTCTTCCCCTTTCTAACCCCCAGCTGCCCACAGTGTGCTCACCCTCTCCTCAACCTTGTCCCTTCAGTCCCTCCACCTCTTAACTGGTCCTCAGCTTCTGCTTTTGCTGGGTGTTCTCGCTTGGGATGCGCAGGCTCCTCAGGGCTACCATCCTATGGGCCCATGAGGAAGGAGGTCCATATGTGGGGGCTTACTCTGCCTGCTCTTCACTGACCCTTTGGAAACTTAGAATATACTTAATGAGCAGCCCCTCTGCTTCTGTTGCCAAGAATGGGCATCTACCTAAAGAATGTGTGCATCTCCTATGGACACTCAGATGCCTGTGAGAAATTTCTATCAAACTGGCTGAAGATGATCACCCTGTAGATGACAGGGCTACTCAAAGGAGTTTCTCTGAGAAGGTGTCTCCTACCTTGGAGACGATGGTGCCCACAGCCAGTCATAGCACACATGTGGCTAGGTGGCCAGCTCTCACCTACCTTCCTGATGCCTTCCGAAGGGCTGGACACACAGTTGTCAGCCCCTCCATTCTTGCTGATGGTCCTCCAGAGTTCAGCAAATGTGCTGTCTTGTTCCAGGGGGTTGGTGCCCTTGGCTCGGAAGTACTCATACACAGCAGAATCCCGGACGGTACCGTAAGACATATCAACTTGTTTGGAGAGGTCCTGGAATGTCCTGAAATGCAAAAAGGCAGTGGAGCATGTGTACATGTTGCACACTGCAGGGATATAAATGGGGTGTAAAGTCCTCCTGAGGACCGAGACCAGCTGTGGCCCGCTATCCACATTCATCGCTTCCAACTTCAAATAGCTCGAGTTTCTCAGCCCAGAGCATGACTTATCAGGGCCTAATTCTACCACAGTTATGTTTCTTCAGTGTAGATTAATTCAGTAAGGTTATTGAATACCTAAAACCAGGTCCTGTGCTGAGATCAAGGGGCAAAAGGATGAATAAGACATCATCCCTGCCCTCAAGGAGCTTCTAGTCTAGCCAGAGAAATATATAGACAGACAATCACAATATAGGAGACAGGGCAACACGGGAGGCTGGATACTAAAGGTCTCCAACTCCAATGCCTACGGCACAGGAAGGAAATACATGTTGGCAACATGGATGATGATGACTAGTCCCTGACACTTAGAACTGGTGTGGGCAGAGGCACACACTCAGGTGGTGCCAGTGAATACGCATGTCCCCTCCAAAACTTGTGGCTCTTCTAGAGTTCCACCCATTGTTGCACTTTAAGCATTACCCCTCAGTTTGCCTTCTAATAAAGAAAGAAAACTGGATTTTTATATGAATTCTCTTGATTTTTAGGTGCTATTATTGAAAGATGGTGGAGATAAATCAAAGCATTTCCAAGAGCCTTGGGTTTATTGTACATGAAGGAGAAGCAGGTAGTTCAAGTCAGGTGCATGTTGGAGGCGGAGAGTGCATCGGGAAGGCCCACCAGCAGATGTCTGAGCTAGGGGTCAAGGAGAGGCTTTCTTGGGGGTAGGAAAATAGACCAGGAAGGACAAATTGGCACGAAGCTCTCACTTGCCTTAAGTGAGCATCACCTGGTTCAGTGTGTTGAGAGAATGCCACATATAGAATAAACTGGCAAAAAAAAAATCCCCAAATGCTTTGTGGTGAGCCAGCCTCTCTCTCCAGGCTCCAACTAAATCACTCTTTATTTCTCTTCTAGAAATCTGTTTCTCCTTTGTAACAACAAGGATCATCATCCCCACTTCTCCATGAGTCACCGTTTCCATGAGGAGATCCCATCTTCTCGATCTGATCTACCCAACCCTCCATCTTCTGGTCTCATCTCCAGCTGCTGCCCCTGCCTCCATGCAACTCCACAGCCAATGCTGAAACGAGAAATCCCACACAGTCCCCATCTATGGCACCAGACCATGGTGCTTCCTCAGCCTGGAACCCGTTTATCTCACTCATCCACCAGATATTCTTCTGCAGACACCCTGAAGATCTGGGTGCCTCCCTTCCCCATGTGAAGCCATCACCTCCCTGTGCCATCTCTATACTTTGTACAGTTTCTATGGCTGCATAATATCACTGTGATTTGAGAGAACAGCATCCCAGAGTGAGAGGAAGCAACATTTCTGGAGTCCAACCACCTGCCTTACCTCCTGTCTCCACCAGCACTGATACCGCAGGACTGGCAGGTTAGCTAAACTCTCTGTGCCTCAGTTTCCAAAACACTTAAAACAGGGCTAGAAGTAGAGCTCGTGGCAGAGGGCTACTGTTAAGACTAAGTGAAATAACGTGTGTTTAGCTTGTAAAGCAGCGCCTGACGCAAACTGAGTGGCCAGTAACTAGTAGCAATTATTCTGCATGGTAGACTATAGGAATCTGGAGAACTAGAGCTGAGGCAGCCTCCTTTTTACATCCATGGCACTGGATCCAGGGCGGACACCAGTCTTCACAACATGCACACAGAGGAGCCAAAAATGGGTGCTTCTTCCTGCTTTGGAGATGCACTCCATGGAGTTCCTTTAGGCCCTGCTACATGGCCCAGAAACAGAGCTCAGTGTTTGTTTCAATACATTACAGATGAAAGGAAACACAAAATAACAAATTCGATGAAGAAATCTTTCTAATTATTGTTCATTATTTATATCTAATTGAAGCAAGATGTTCCTTTGCTTGAAGGGCCCCAAGGGTTGTAACTCTGTCGTAATTTGCCTGTAATGAAAGGAAGGGGGGATCTTTTTTCCCACGTTTTTTATTTTTCTCATGGTAATACAAACAAACACAAGGCTTTGATGAATGGGAAACATCAAGATGAATTACACAGTTGAGTCTAAATACTGAACTGCTCTAAATTACTGCAGTTTCCATGAGTATGGAATGAATGCGTAACTGCCAAGGAGCTCAGCACTACTGTTCCATCCCCACATTTGAAATGGAGATTTTCTCTCGCCTCTTAGTATTTATTCATGACGGTGCCCCTGGCCAGAGGCTCAGGGATCATCTCTGGATGACAAGTAGGCAGCCCAAATGTTTATGGCTTCATGTCCATTTCTGTCCCAGTAGACCTCACTGCTCCCGCCCCCAAACACCACCTCCTTTTGCTGTGCCAGCCTCATGGCTCAGCCCCATGGCCTCCATATATCATCTTTCATAGCCATGAGTCCATGCAGAGGGATCTCTCCTATCTCAGATGCACACACACTCTTTCAAGGAAAGTTTCCAAGCTCACTAACATGCCCAGCACACAGTAGGTACTTCCACCATACTTCTGTGTAAATAACACTATCAAAACATTCAGAGGTTTAGGCAGGAGGACTCCACTCTTCATACACCAAAGCCATCATTTCCTTGGGGTACTCATCCTCTCATCAGTTTTGAAAGGGGGAGGAATGAAAGAGTATAGGTGCAATGGGCCAACCAGGCTCCGAGCCAACACTGGCAGTCAGGGAAAGACAGATGTGCACATCAGATAGCACACCCATCTGAACAAGCAAGGGATGCTTAGCTTGGAGAAGGCATCACTAACACACTTAATTTAGCATGTTTCTCAAAGTAGTCTCTTCAGCAATGACTTCTAGAAAGGGTCCCTGCACCCTCAACACAGAAAGATGATCTGCCCATCACTGGTGCTATGTCTATAAACCTCAATCATGCATGCTGACAACTGGTTAGAGTCATTCAAGCAGTTGTCCCACCAACAGCTGCTGAATAGCCACTTGGTAAGGCACCGTGGCACACACAGCAAGGAATGAATGGCAGGCATCCTCATGGGGTTCACAGTGAGGGATGGGAGAATGGTCAGAGGAGTAAAACAGTAGTCACTAAACAACATGAGAGAGCTGACATAGAGCTCTGCATGGGGGACCCTGGAAGCAAAGGGGAGGTGCAGCTGGCTATGGCCAGAGTTAAGGAAAGGCTTCGTAGAAGAGAAAATGTTAACTGAGCCATGAAAGATGGGTAGAGGTAGCTAGATGGAGAATCAAGGGGTAAGGTGTTCCATTAAGACAAGATATGACCTGAGAAGGCCCTGGTGGCCCATCTGGAACACGCACCATGCGGCAATTCATATCAGCTAACACAATGCAGTGTTGGAATCATGCAGATATGGGTGTGAATCCTGCCTGTGGATACCTTAGCTGTTTGAGGTAGACCAGTAGTTCTCGAAGAATGGTCCTCAGAGTCACAGCATCAGCATCACCCAGGGCCCTTGAAGAAATGCAAGTTCTTGGGCCTATCCCAGTACTACTGAATCAGAAACTTAGGGGTGGTACTCAGCAATCTATATACTTTTTCAGCCCTCCAGGTGAGTGTGGTGCATGTGCAGGCTTCAGAATCACCTACTGAGACCCTAGTTTTATTCACTCATACTTTTCTCACAAATTTGGTGAAGATTAAGGATCACAGACATAGGTCTGGTGCATGGTCAATGTTTAAAAATGGTGGCCCTTCTGTTAGGCTGTCAATAAGCAGTTCAAATGGTCAAAACAGAGAACAGTATAAAGGACTAATCAGGGTTGGGGCTGGGATGGTCACACCTGGATGGAAGCAACCGAGGACAGGCAGCTTTTTTAGACTTTTCTAGGTTCATGAGATTGAAGCCTGCCTTGGCATCTGCCCATTTGCCTTCCTAGTAAGAGGCCTGTGGTCGAGTTTCTTGCTTCCATGTTATTGCCAAGGTACATGCAAATTCCTCCTCATCATAATCCAATGGGTTGCCTTGTGAACAGTACACATTTTAGGTACCCAAGATGCCTAGAGTGACAACCTGAGGAATTCTGAATCCAGAGTAAGCATGGAGACACCAAAACTCCTTTGGCAGGCCATATGGACCCTTGTTTTTGTGAACCATGATGGGAACTGCCTAGCAGAGGTTTTTCCCGAGAAATTAGTAAGTGCCTGGGTGAGGGAAGCTTCTGGGGCGGGATGTCTTTATTTATTTATTTTTATTGAAGTATAGTTGACGCACAATGTTACATTAGTTTCAGGTGTATGACATAGTGATTCAACAACTCTATGCATTAGGCTATGCTCACCACAGATGTAGCTACCACGTGACACCATATGGTTTTATAACACCATTGCCTGTATTATGGAAGGAAGTCTTTAAAAGAATCTTCGCCAGGCTGCCCTGTCTGGGTTTGCATTCACTAATGAAGTGCCACATTGCAAGCATGCACATTCTGCAGCTGACCCTGGCTCCCTGTAGTCTACTGCTTATCTCCTTACTTTTAACAACCTGTAGTGTTGGAATCCTTCCATGGCAAGGCTTAGCCTTTCCTCCAAGCCTACTTTTGAGCCCGTACCTTTCACTCAGTTGTGCCCTATGGAAACTGAGTTTGAGACCAATGGGAGATGCTTCTTTATATCTCCTGGCCTGGATGCTAATTTTGGGAGTCTCCCCTAGCTGAAAGCATAGCTGACTCCTACAAACACACCAGACTGCCTTGCAGAAAGACTTTGCAAACATCCTTTGTCTCTGAGAGCAGTTTCCTCCAAATAAACATGCACACGCACTTTCTGGAAGTCCCACAACATCTCCTTCAGCTGTGGCCAAGGACAGTCTATCCAGCTCGGCACCACCTCCCTCCCCATACCTTTCTCCATAAATCAATCTTACTATTTCCTAGATATGTTTTCATTAACAAAGAGATAAATGTGTTTGCCACATGAAAAAAATCAATAATACAGAATTTATAAATACATCTTTGCATGTTACAGAAATATTTATGTTAGCAATGGAGATAAATACACTTGTAACAGGAGCAGAATCAATATACAGTATATGTAAAACAGATTTTAACAGTTGTGGGCTTGCCATAATCACAGGCCTGGTAAATCTAAATCCCAAAGCCCTATTATTCTTCCTTGAAAAAGCAAAGAAAATAGTGGAGTGACCCAAAAGGCATGGGAGGGTGGGGACGCTCATCCTAATGTGAAGCTGCATGAACTAAAGCCCACAGATGCCTTGATGATCATCCCAGCAGCCTCCTTTTTCTATTGCTTTTGTTTGACTCTACAGGAGATGATGCTACCTGAGTCATTTGGGATGGCCTGGCTAGGTTTCCACAGGCTGCTTGCAGGACCAGTGCTCTCAACTCCCCACCATTTGTCTGCCCCTCCTCAGTCTCTTCACCAGGGCTTCCCCCTGTGCCTCCAGTCTCTCTGGTTCCTCTCTCATGCAGTGTTCTCCTACCCGAGGCTTTGCCACCTTTCCTGGTCTCTCCTCCCCCACACCTGGGGCCGTTAAGGTGGACAGGACCTCGGAAGAAGGCTGACATACTCTGAGATGCCTCTCAACCTTGGGCTCTGAAAGGCTTCACAGGTGTCTTCATGTTTCCACTGATTCATCCCAAAACACCTTTTCTAAGCATCTGCTTGTGTCGAGCACTGCTCTAGGTGAGGGATACAGCATGAACAACACCAAGTTCCCGCTTCTGGGGCATTTATGTGGTAGAGGTAGGGAGACAGAAACAAACATATGAACAACAACAAAAACAGATGGAATGCCAGGGTCAGCACGCTTTCTGGAAAGGGACAATTTTACATATGTGGGCAATAAGGGCCACATACGAATCTGTCACATATCCCTTGGTTTTGTGTGTGTGTGTGTGTGTGTGTGTGTGTTTTAGAACACTAAAAATGTTTCAAAAAAAAAAACAGTGTAGTTTGCAGGCTGCTGATGTGGCCTGTGGGGGCGTAGTCAGCAGACTTCCAATGTCATGTATCCAGTGATCAAAAGTACTATGAAGATTAATAAAGCAGAGTAAGAATTATGGAAAATAATGGAGGACGAGATTAGATCAAGGGTGTAGGGGGTGTTTTAGCCATTGGAGTTCACACTGAGGGCATGTACTTCTCCAGCACTTTGAGGGTGCCCTTGTGGGTGGGACAAGACCTGGAGAAGATGTGCCTTCCAAGAGCAGAGGCTGGCAGGCTGGAAATCTGTCTCCTCCTCAGGAACAGCACCCTCAACATTTGCCAGGGCCCATCATGGAAGCTTGGGGGAAGGTGAGGCGGGGGCATCACACACACTCTTTTGTATCCAGTCAGTCATGAGAGTGACTGCAGTTCTGAATCCCAGGTGGGGAACCCTCTGAGGACATTTAATGACCCATCAGGATGAGGGCGGTGTAGCTCATGACAGGAAGACACGCACTTATAGGATATAGAAGGCCACAAAGCCCTTCTTCAAATATGAGCCCTGGGGCCAGCCACACAGGGCCTGGCATGTACTGAGTACCCAGCAGAGCCACACTCCTCTCCCTCCCCAACCTTCCCTCCACACCGCTTTCTTTCCATATTCCATGTTTTTGAATGCTATGGAAATAAAAAGATGCCCAAACTAAACTGCTAGGAAAAAATGTATTTGTATACAGCCGATCTGCATTCTGGTAAAAAGTAACCATTAATAAATGTAAATAAATATAAGAATAAACACAGGGGGAATAAGCCCTGAACAGTTGTGAGATTTCCACTTTTTACAAATGTGTTTCTATAAAATTTGCGTTTTTAATTACATTGTAAACAGAACGCAAATCCTTAAAAATTAAAAATCCTTCTGCTACCTAAGTGACAGCTCTGGGCCTTGGGAACTTAACTGTGTGCTGTCCTTGTCCTCCGTGTCCACCCCCTCTGCCAACTGCCCAGCATGGTCCAGATCCACTGCGAGGAGAGGGGCTCCTCTCCTACCTCATCAAATACCTGCCCTTCTGGCTATGAGAAGCAGGCTCCAAGGGGCTCTGATAGTTGTATCTTCAGTCCCCAGAACAAGATGAAAATGCCCAGCCTAACCCAGAAAGGCCTGAGCCATCCTGAGAATCCAGAGCCCATTAGGACTGAGGCTCCCTCACCAAGGCAGTCTGAAATTTCCCTCATGGGTGCATCTTCTGGATTGAGCTCAGGTCTGGTACCCTGGCAGCCAAAGTTTCTGAAAGGAAGGCATATGTGGTCATGTGTTTCAGATTTGGGAAACTCAGTCTGTACCCTGTAAGTGAGCAGGGCTCAGTGACAGGTCCTGAGGGATGGGCTGTGACTGTCACCTCAGCCTGGGTCAGATGCTGCTGAGCCGGGTAGCAAACTGAGGCCCTGGCATGTGTCAGAGGCTGAACGTCCATATCCTCCACTAAGTCAAAACCAGGGCAATACCATTGGCAAAAGATGCTCAGTCTCGATGCCTCCTGCATTCCAGATCCATCGTCTCTAGCCTCTTCTCAGGCCTCCAAGCCTTCCCCTGGGCTCATTATCTGTCCACCATGCTGTGCCCTGCCTTCCTCATTGGACTAAAACCCACCCGCCCTCCAGGAATCATTTCAGCTGACATCTCCAGTAGGAAGAATAGATCCTCCTGGATCCAGGCCCCATTCTTGTGTTCCCAGGGTAGCCTATCTTTGCATCTACCCCTTTGGACTTCATGTGTCCATCAACATGTCTGCTCCCCACCTCAACAGTGAGCTCCCTTGGGGCTGGACTCTGTCCATGTCCAGATCCCTGTCACTCCACATATGGTCTAACAGACAACAGGTGCTGACTTTGTGTTTCCTGAAAGAATCAATTCTGGTTTAAAACAACTCTGTGCTTATAGCTGAATATGATGGAGAAAAAAAATCCAGGCTGGATACCAGCACAGTGATGGGTCTAACTTTAGAAGCACAACTGCTAACCTCAAGTAGACCCTCATGCAGCCTGGTGTGCTTCCAAACTCCCCTGCCCAATTCATCCTCTCACTCTCTTAGATGACTCTCAGACCATGACCCCACTTCCCATTTCTTAAGACAGTAGATGCAATCAGTAGAGAACTTTGCTTCTTTATAAAGAACTTTCTTTCCTAAAACCACTGAATACCTGCTGGCCCAACGTTTAAAATGGTGGTCAGTCCTTGCTCCTATTTCTGTCATACTGTGTCTATCTCCTGGAGCCCACACTTCCTTGCCTTCTCAAATACATTGCTCTTCCAGTTGTCACCTCTATCTCCAACATCATGAAATTGCCTCTCTCTACGGATCATTTCCAGCAGCATGAAAACACATACATCTTCTATCTTTAAAAACAAAGCAAAACAAAACAAAACAAAACAAAACCCCAAAAAACAAAAACTCGTTCTTTGAAATCATACCCTTCTTCAACCACTCTCCAGTTCTTCTGGAGAGTCATCTATGTTAAGAGTCTCCATTTCTCTGTTCCCATTTTTCATGAACCTACCTTGGTTAAGTTTTCATTTCAGCACTGAACTGAAGCTGTTTTTGTCAAAGTCATTGATGATCTCCCAAATATGGTGGCCATTTCCCACTCCACACTCTACCCCAACCAGCAGAATTTGACAAACTTGATCACTCTGTCCTTCCTGAAGACATTCCCTCATTTGGCTTCTGGACATCACTCTTAGTTCTCTCACCTTGCAAGTGCCTCCTTATTCCTCTCCTTTCTACTTCTTCTTCTCTTCCCACACTCTGAATCTTGGGGTGTCCCACGTGCAGCCAATAGATTCCCTCTCTTCTCTAGTGACATCCCTTTCCCCATGATTTGGTCAAGTCAGTTGGCTGTAAATACATCTATACATTGATGCCTCCAGTGGACCACCCCAGCCCTGACCCACCCCATTGACTCTAGGCAACTGCCCACACCTGACAGCTCCATCTGGATGGCTAATAGGTCCCTAGACAGAACACGTTCAAACCCAAGCTCTTGAATTGTGAACCCCAAAATCTACCAGCAAACCTGTTCTTCCTCTACTTTGTCCATCTCAGACAAACACTATTTTCTGAGATGCTGTGGACGAAAGCTTTGGAATCATTGCTGTTCCTCTCTTCCTTGCATATCTCACATATTAACTTAGCATATTTGCTCTCTTCTATCATCAAGAGAGATCCAGAAGCAGATGCTTTCTTATCACCTTCACCATGCACCACTCTGTGTCTTATGTGGATACTGAGATCATCTCCCTAATGGTCTCCCTGTCTCCACCTTTAACTCTACAATATTCCTCAAGGGCATAGGTGGAATGATCGTTTCAATATCTAAGTCAAATCATGTCACCTCTTCGTCCATAACCCTCCAATTGCTTCCTATCTCTCAAAGAAGCATCCAAATCCTCACAAGGTCTGAAAAGTCCCACATGGTCAGAACCCAACACCTCTGCTCTCACCACAATGGCTTCCCTGCCTTCCTGCCTTGGGATTTCTGTAGCTGTTTTCCCCTCAGCCTGATATACACTTCCCTCACATCTTTAATTGGCTCACTTTCTCAGTGTCTTGTGTCTCTGATCAAATGTCACCCTCTCTGTGAGGCCTTTGCTGACAACCCTATATAAAATACCACCCGTCTTAAATTATATGATAAAAGCAAAGAAATATATCACAGGCTTTTGAATGTCAGTTCTTCCCCTGGAATGGGACTTGGTTGTTTGGTTTATTGCTATATCACCAGTGCCTACAACTGCATGACCACACCATCCTGGTTTGCACAGGGCAGAGAGATTTCCTGGGACATAGGACTTTCAGTGCTAAAACTAGGTAAGTTCCAGCCAAATTGGGATAATTTGCCTCCCTACCTACAATACTGCCTGGCACTTAGTAGACACTCTAATAAACATGGGTTATTATGTGCATGAATAATATATTAGTGAATTCATTTTTATCACTTTCCAAATGTGTAGGTTGTATATTGTATTGGAAAGGTCTTTTTCTTGAGTTGACCAGTCTCCTTTCAGGACAGGTGTGGGCTAGTCATCTGCAGAGAAGCAGACATAGTGATGGCTTGAGAGTTTAAACAGAAGAACTGTAGCCTTGGGCCAGGAAACCCAGCACAGAACTATGTGGTCAGAGCTATCCCAGGAACCAATCACCAAGGAGCTCAGGGATGGGGCCGGGTACTCCCCAGCCTTCCTCCTCAGGGTACTGAAGCTTCAAGATCCAGTTTCTTTGTGGATCTAATGGAAATCAGCATTGGCTGAGAGAATCCTCTTGAGCCTGAACCCTGCAAGCAGCAGCTGTCTGCTTACCCAGCTCCTATGCCCCTTGGGCTCAGTGGGAGCCCTGCACAAACAGCCCTGCCAGCCGGCCGTACCTCCATGCCAGGAATATGGCAGACTCCCAGCTCTCAACACCCGCAAATATTTGTTGCCACAAATCAATACAAAAGCAGGATGCACCATTAACCTTTAATATATCAGTGCTGGGGCTCTTAATCCATTATGAGGCTGTCATGAATGTGACCGAAATGCAAATCAGGACAGCAGCCCTTCGGGAAGATGTGAAGGTGCCTTCATTGCCTCCTGGCACAGCCTGCATCCCCCTCTGCTCCAGAGAAACAGTCTGAGTCTCTTCTCTCTCTGCTGGCTTTTGTTTTCACTGTCCTTCCCTCCCTCTTCTCCTTTCCAGATGTCTGACTGAGCCCCTCAATTATGTCAGCTTCCCAGGCAGTCAGTCACTTGATATGCTAGAAGAAAGCTATAATAATGCTAACTTCCAGACACTGTGCTAATACATCATTTGTATTGCTTCATTAACTTTGGCCATACTCTCACATAAAGTTATTATTATCCCCCCATTTTAGAGATGAAGAAATCAAGGCTCAAGGAGATTAAGTAACTTATGGAAGGCTACAGAAGCAGCAAGTAGAAGGAAGAGCTGTCTTTCCACTCTGCACTGCTTGACCCCAAAACCCATGCACTTGATTGTCATCCTATAGCAATGTCAAGCAGCCCACAGCCAAGTGTGCAGGATAAATGAGCAAACAGACAATCAAAAATATCATGAAAAACACACTGTTAGAAGTAAGCTCAGAGTTATTGGGACAAGATGTGGACCTGACTAAAGCTCAGCAGATGAGAGACTGGGGTGGGGACGAGGAGCAAGGGTTAGCAGTAAAGGTGAGGCTTAAGTTCTGGCTTAAGGAGAAAGCAGAAACTGACACATGGAGGAGAGGAATAAAAGATGTTCTGGGCAAAGGTGACTGTATTTTCAAACCACTGATGTTTGGAGAGAATGAAAGCTCTGGGAACTATAGCAGGTTACTAGAAGGGAGCAGACATGGTAACATAACTAAGAAGCACTAAGGATGGACCAAGGGCATAATTACTTATAGAATACTAAGAGGGCAGTATGATGGGATAGAAGTTCAAAAATGATGGGAAATGAAGTACTGATCACAGGATCCGAGAATGTGTGAGATGGGCAGGAGGGCACATTCTATGCACAGGGCAATGGGGAAGTTACCACAGAAAGCTATCACATGTGCTTTAATTTTTTTTTTTTATTTTATTAAAAAAAATTTTTTTAATGTTTATTTATTTTTGAGACAGAGAGAGACAGAGAATGAACGGGGGAGGGTCAGAGAGAGAGGGAGACACAGAATCTGAAGTAGGCTCCAGGCTCTGAGCTGTCAGCACAGAGCCCAACGCAGGCCTTGAACTCACAGACCGTGAGATTATGACCTGAGCCGAAGTTGGAGGCTCAACCAACTGAGCCACTCAGGCACCCCTAAATTTTTTTTAATGTTTATCTTTATTTTTGAGACAGACAGAGATAGAGCATGAGTGGGGGAGAGGCAGAGAGAGAGAGGGAGACACAGAATCGGAAGCAGGCTCCAGGATCTGAGCTGTCAGCACAGAGCCCAACGCGGGGCTCGAACTCCTCAACTGAGAGATCATGACCTGAGCTGAAGTCGGATGCTCAACTGACTGAGCCACCCAGGCGCCCCTCTCACATGTGCTTTAGAAGGCAAAACTGAAGAGTACTGGTGAACCCACGTGCTTATATGTGTGTGCATGCATGCATGGGCACATGTGTTTAGGGCCTGGGCATGTGCATGTATGAATGTGCATGGAAGGACCCCAGAGCAGTAAGAAGAAAGGAAAGAGGGAAGGGGGGATTACTGGAGGGCTGGGAGACTCAGACTAAGAGAAGTCATGCACTGTGACAGAGTTTTAAATAAAGGAGCAGCTAGGGGCTCTTCAGTCATGGAATGGTGACCTCGTAGGAGGAAGATTTGTGTGACAGAGAAACCAACCAATGCAGTGAGTGCAGGGATCACAGCACAGGAGACATCTGCCCACCTGAGCTTGTTTATGAACCTGGGTAGTCAGCACTCACAGTGCAAGAAAGCAGGGACTCAAGCCCTCCCCATGTGGGGAAGCTGGAAAGAAAACACTAGCACATGTGAGCCTGTTACTGAACAAAACAAAACCAACTGTAATTAAATGTGAAGCTACAAGATGCTAGCTGTTCTGAATCAGCGTGCAGAAAAATTGCTCAAACAAGATACAGACTGATGGAAAGGTTAGGGAAGGGAGTTGGGAGGAGAAGGTATGTTCTATTATTGATGAGTCTTGTTTGGGTGCAGGGATGGCAGGGGCCCTACCTCGTGCCAAGTGCTGTAATAAGGGAGGGCTCATTTCATCTTCAGACTGTACCTTTATGATAAATTATTCATCCTACCTTATAGATGAGGAAATTATGAGGTTTTTAGGGCTACTTTGTGCCAGGACCAGGTTGAACTTGCTGGTCTGCCTGATGTTGAGTTTTTCTCTAAGATGCTTGAGGGATCTTCCCACACCAGCTCCAACTAAGGATGGTGTCCATGCCATGGACCATGGACCATTCACTATAGCTAGCTTTCTCTTGGACGAAATCTCTTCAAATGCCATTAGCAATGCCAGGTGCCAGACACACCACGTCAGGGGCCCCATGAGCCTCAGCCTGGCACTCTCTCTGGCAGGCACCACTGGGAGCTATGGGTGCCTTGATCAGAGGAACATGGCATACACTGCAGCACCTGGATGCTGGAAGAACTGAGCACAATCCTGCTTTTAGTTTAAAATAACTACCCATCCCATGAACTTCCCAGGGTTTGGGAAGGACATTCAGGACAACTCTGCCAGTGTCCAACAGTAAACTCTATGATGGGAGCAACACACCCAGGTGCAGAACACTAGATCAACCACCAAGGGGTACTTGTTGGAAAAGCACACTGTGGCTTCCACAGACCAGAAGACAAAGAGAAAGACACCAACATTTAGGGGGCATCCAAACATATCCATGCCTTATGTTATTCCCTCTTTATTGGATCCTTCTAACAACTCTGAAGGAAGCTATCACAGTCCTCATTCTTAGGACCCTGAGAGATGAACTAACTTCCTCAAGAGTTAGAGACTCATACCAACCTACCCAGAACCCTACATCCAGCCAGCACTAGAGTTAGGCATATAAACCAGTCTGTTATGGCTACAAAGCCTGGCTCTACTTGACCTGTTATACTCTTGAGAAGCATGAACAACATGGTCCAGTTTAGTAATATCACACTGCAAGTCTGGTGCCTGGGTTCTGGGCTCTGCCCAGGGTACATGGTACTTTCCTACTCTGAGGGGCATCCATAATGGGGCGACCATACAGGGCAGGAGTCCAAAACCTTGACACTGGAGTCAGACTCTGGTTGCGAATTTCATGCTACCACTTGCTAGCTCTGTGGCCCTGGACAAGCTCAGTCTCTCTTTGCATCATTCCTTTCTATACAACAGGGATCTTCACGGATTGAGTGAATTCAGGAAGCACTGAGGACAGTGCTGGCCCATGGAAGACACTTAGTATACAGTCATATCCATGATCCCAATTATGCAATGAGAGATTTGCACATTATAGTTATAAAATGCCAATCTTCATGACAGGTTCAGAAACAGCTGGTTTGCCTAGCATAGGGTTTGTTTGTTTTGAATTTGAATCCCTTTAATATGAGCATGTGATTTCTGGGTCACCACAAACCCCAGAACTCTCCTTGGTCTTAAACCTGCACTGACATTCTTGCCTGGCCCTGTAAACATTTGTGATTGGAACCCCTGGCCAAGATGAGATCTCAGGTCTTCCCACCATATTTCATGACTCTATGGCCTGGGTTGGCACTAAATCCTTATCTTATTTAGGATTCTCTCTTCTGACAAAGCAGCACCATAAACTGTTTTCTCTGAAACATAGCTGTTTTCTCTGAAAGCTGGAATCTCATTTTGAAGTGTCTGTCGGGACTCAGAGCTATTGTAGGGAAGAGTTCACAAAGAACAGGCCTCTAGCAATTAAAATTCAGTTTGTCTCGACGCCAGGAGCTTTGCTCCTAAGGAGCACTTACAGCCATCTCCCCAGACGCAGGGACTGCTGAGGCTTGTCTTCAAGTCACGTCAAGGCCACAGCCACACCACACCCAACAGGGCAAAGCAAATTAACTACCTTCAAAGGTTGCTGTGGGCCTCCCTGACTCTTAGCAACATAATATTGTCCCCATAGTGCCTTGGGATGAAAGATAATGCATGAAACACAGCCACAAGCCCAAAGCAGAGCCCATCCCTTCCTCAGTAGGACAAGAGGGTCTTGCAGCAGGAAGAGTTGATAGTGAATATTAGGAGGAAGCTGTCTGCAATCTTCAAGAGACAAGAGCCTATCATGGGATCCCTCAAAGGACTGTGTTATTCAAAGTCAGTGTGCTTTCTTTGTCCCTTCAGAGAGCTGTGTCTCCCTGAAATGTCTCCCTCTTGCCACATTCACAGGGAATTGGACCAGGCAGGACAGAAGCTGCCTCTCATTCTCTAGGATTTAGAGCCTGGAGCACCAGGACCAAACTCTATCTGGATGTTTATGTCCAGATCACAAGATTCACTCAGTGAACAGAACAGTTTGTTTGAGTGGATGAATGATGCATAAACCACACATATCTGCTGCCTCATGCATGTTTCCTCATCTTCTCTTCTATTCTGGATGTTCTGGTCAGGTAAATAAACAGGGGATGCTTAAATCTCTATATAAAGGAATTTTTAAAAATACCCATCATGGGTTTGACCAGCCAGGCTTGACAAAGCAAAAGTAAAGGGAGCATTAAAAGTAAAGGGATCCCTCCCAGTGCATCCAATGCCAAGCAGAGACAGGCTCTAGGCTCCTTGTAGACCACAGTACTTGTCTTTAGGGAAGAGGCCACATCCCTCCCTCCCCCCATGCCTGAATGAGCCATGTGCAGCATTTTCCTGATGGGAGGCCTAGCAGGGGAACTTGGCTGACCAGAACACAGATGCATGCTGAGTTTTAGGAGGTGTGGTTCCCTGCTGCATGGTTTAACAATGTTTTGAGCGGGAGGTTATGATGAGTTCTGACCATGATAATTGTCTAGACAACCTCCATGGCTTCACATTTTTTTCAGAAGAAAGGGGCCCCTCCTAAATACAACTCCCTAGGCCTTGCACAACTTGTGTCCACCTGGTCCTCCAGCCAGCACCCCTACACTTTCTGTCCTGACCACACTGTTCCCTAAGCCCACTGGGGAGCTTCCTCTCACCTCTGGTCCTTCTCATATGCCATGTGGGCCACTTCTCCTTCCTAAACACACAGGTATCTCCTCATATTCTAAGTCTTGGGTTACATATCACTACCTCCAGGATTTTGTTTAAGACATTCTCTCCATTATGGATTGAATCATGTCCCCCAAAATAGATGTGTCAAGAGTTGTAACCTCCCAGTACTTCAGAGTGTGATCTTATTTGGAGACAGAGTCTTTACAGAGGTAACCAATTTAGATGAGGTCATTAGAATAGGTTCTAATCCAACTACTGGTGTCTTTATAAAAGGCAAATTTGGACACAGTCACATACCCAGGGAGAATGCCATGTGAAAATGAAAGCTGAGATCGAGGTAATGCATGCATCCACAAGTCAAGAAATTCCAAAGATTTCTAGCAAACCTACAGAAGCCAGTAGAGACACAAGGAATAGATTCTCCCTCACCGACTTTGGAAGGAACAACCCCACCAACACCTTGTTCTCGAACTGCCCAAGCTGGGAGGCAATGAATTTCTGTGAAGTAACCCAGTTTGCAGTGCAGGCACACATTTTATGGTGCTTCACTCTACTGTGCTTGCAGATGTTGTGTGCTTTAGAAATGGAAGGCTTGGGGTGGCCCTGTTTCGGGCAAGGCCATCAACACCATTTTTCCCAGCAGCATTTGCTCGCTTCGTGTCTGCCACATTTTGGTAATCCTCATGATATTTCAAACTTTTTCATTAGTGTTCTGTGTGGTAATCTTTGTTGTTACTATTGTAATTGTTTTGGGGTGCCACAACAAAACCCATAGATGATGGCAAACTTAATCGATAAATGTGTGTGTTCTGACTATTCCACTAACCAGCCATCCTTCATATCTCTCTCTCTCTCTCTCTCTCTCTCTCTCTCTCTCTCTCCACCCCCTCGGGCTTCCCTATTTCCTGAGACACAATACTGAAATTAGGCCATTTAATAACCCTATAGTAGCCTCTATGTGTCCAAGTGAAAGAAAGAGTCACATGTTTCTCACTTTAAATCAAAAGCTAGAAATGATTCAGCTTAGTGAGAGAGCAGGTCAAAAGCTGGGATAGGCCAAAAGTGAGGCCTTTTGTGCCAAACAGCTAGCCAAGCTATGAATGTAAAGGAAAAGTTCTTGAAGGAAATTAAAAGCACTACTCCAGTGAACACACAAATGATAAGAAAGTGTAACAGCCTTATGGCTCATATAGAGAAAGTTCTAGTGGTCTGGATAAAAGATCAAACCAGCCACAACATTCTCTTAAGCTAAAGCCCAATCCAGAGCAAGGCCCTGACTCTCTCCAATTCCATGAAGGCTGGGAGTGATGAGGACTCTGCAGAAGAAAGTTGGAAGCTAGCAGAGGTTGGTTCATGAGATTTAAGGAAAGAGGCCATCTGCATAACATAAAAGTGCAAGATGAGGGTGCCTGGGTGGCTCAGTCGGTTGGACATCCGACTTCAGCTCGGGTCATGGTCTCACGGTTCGTGAGTTCAAGCCCCGCGTCGGGCTCTGAGCTGACAGCTCGGACCCTGGAGCCCGTTTCTGATTCTGTGTCTCCCTTTCTCTCTGCCCCTCCCCCACTCATGCTCTGTCTCTGTCTCTCAAAAAAAAAACTAAATAAATATTAAACAAAATTTAAAAACAAAAGTGCAAGATGAAGCAGCAGGTACAGATGTAGAAGCTGCAGGAAGTTATCTTGAGTATCCACCTAAGGTAATTCATGAAGGTGGCTACACTCAACAACAGATTTTCAATGTGGACAAATAGCCTTCTATTGGTCAAGATGCCATTTAGGACTTTCAGAGCTAGAGAGAAGTCAATGCCCGGTTTCAAAGCCTCCAAGGATAGGCTGACTCTCTTGTTAGGGGCCAATGCAGCTGGTGACTAAGTTGAAGCCAGTGCTCATTTACCATTCCCAAAAATCCTAGGGCTCTTAAGAATTATGCTAAATCTACTCTGCTTGTGCTCAATAAATGGAACAACAAAACCTGAATGACTGCACATCTGTTTACAACTTAGTTTACTGAATATTTTAAGCCAAGTGTTGAGACCTATTGCTCAGAAAAACAAATTCCTTTCATAATATTACTGCTCACTGACAATGCACCTGGTCACTCAAGAGCTCTAATGGAGATGTAAAATGAGATTAATGTTTTCATGCTTGCTAACACAACATCCATTTTGCAGCCTGTGGATGAAGGAATATTTCAACTCTCAAGTCTTATTATTTAAGACTTACATTTTGTAATATATCACTGCCATAGATAGGAATTCCTCTGACAGATCTGGGCAAAGTGAACTGAAAACCTTCTGGAAAGGATTCACCATTCTAGATGCCATTAAGAACATTCAGGATTCATGGATAGAGGTCAAAATGTAATCAATGTTAACTGGATTTGAATGAAGCTGATTCCAACCCTCAAAAATGACTTTGGGGGTTCAAGACTTCCATGGAGGATGTTAACGGAAGATATAGTGGAAATAGCAAGAGAACTAGAATTAGAAGTGGAGCCTGAAGATGAGACAGAATTACTGCCATCTCATGATAGAACATTAATGGATGAGGAGTTGCTTCTTACTGCTGAGCAAAGCAAGTGATTTCTCAGGATGGAATCTACTCCTGGTGAAGATGCTATGAAGACTGTTGAAATGACAACAAAAGATTCAGAATATTCCACAAACTTAGTTGATAAAACAGCAGCAGCAGCAGCAGCAGCAGGGTTTGAGAGGATTGGCTCCAATTTTAAAATGTTCTGCTGTGGGAAAAATGCTATCAGACATAAGCATGCTACAGAGATATTGTTCATGAAACAGTCAACTGGTGCAGCAAAGTTGACTGTTGTCTTTGTTTTAAGAAATTGCCAAAGCTGCCTCAAGCTCCAGCAAACACCACCCTGATCACTCAGCAGCCATTAATGTAGAGGCACAACCCTCCATTAGATTATGACTCTCTGAAAGCTCAGATGGTAGTTCGCATTTTCTAACAATAAAGTTTTTTAAAATTAAGGTATATACATTGTTTTTTAGGCATAATGCTATTATTGTATACTTAATAGATTACACTGTAGTGTAAACATAACTTTTATATGTACTGGGAGTTCCCCAAAATTCATTTGATTCAATTTATTGGGATTTTTGCTTTATTGTGATGGTCTGGAACTGAACCCCCATATCTCTGAGGTGTGCCTGTCCTCTGTTATGGCAGCCCCAGGAAATGTATACACCTTTGTGCTCTGACAATCACCAACACTTCCTCCATCACACTCTTTCCTCACTGCACTATATTGAGTCACTGGTTTACCTGGTTCCCTGAATCTGCAAGTGCCATTCTATGAAGGTGGAGATGATGTTTTTCTCTTTCACATTTTTATCTCTGGAGCCTAACACAATGCCAGGCGCACAACAGGAACAAAGGATCTCTTTGCTGTAGGAAGGTGTGAATGAATGAGTGAGAGAGTGAATTAACAAATGGGAAGGACAATCTCTGGTTATGGGCCACTCTTATATTATGGTCATTGTGTCAATTACATGGTAATATTACTTGAGCACTGTTACCTCACTCCTGCCCAGCCCAATAACCGTGTGATGCTCAATAAATGTGTGACGAATGAATAAATGAATAACTGTATCAATGAATGTGTGAAGAGGCCTGGGCTCTCTCCTGGAATGTAGAAATCACAGTTTCCCTTCTAGGATGAGTTCATTCCTGGCATCACACTCCTAGAGATGAACCCAGCCACATGGAATATTCACTCGATCTTGGTGTGTAGCAGAGCAGGAACACGGAGATGTTGAGATTCCCAGTAGAGAGCTCCTAACTGGGAGGCAAAAATCATGGCCCCTTGCACTTAGTATGAGAGTCCACATGCATAAGCCTTCAGCAAGTGGAATTATGCTGTTTAAAGAACACTTACTAGAGGTGCCTACGTGGCCCAGTCGGTTAAGCATCTGACTTCAGCTCAGGTCATGATCTCACAGTTTGTGGGTTCAAGCCCCGTGTTGGGCTCTATGCTGACAGCTCAGAGCCTGCAGCCTGCTTCGGATTCTGTGTCTCCCTCTTTCTCTGTGCCCCTCCCCTGCTTGTGCTCTCTCTCTCTCTCTCAAAAAAAAAAAAAAAAGCATCAAAAAAATAAAAAACACCTACTATGTGTCAGACACTGTGTCAAATCCTCATGAAACCCAAGGGAGCTAGGCATAAACATTTCCAATTTCCTATGAGGAAGCCAAGACAAATGGGATAGGGGACTTGTCTATGGTCCTGAAGCCGGCAAGGGCATGAGCAAAGATTTCACAGTGGTGTCTGACTCCAAAATGCTCTTCCTTTGAAACTAGAGGATTACTTTGAGGCTAGACTTCCATCTCCAATTTCACAGTATAGGTTTTCAGTTTTTCATCCCTTGTAATGACTGAATGTGTTCATGTTTTATCATTCCACATGGACTGAAGAAGTATTTTCAAAGTCCCCGCCAACCTTAGCTGTGTTCGGGGAACCCAAGCAATGAGCTCATTCTCTTTGCTGAAGAGTGGAGCTTGAAACCACAGCTGTGGGTACCTTGGAGGTCGTGGAGGCAGCAATACTAGAATCAAAGAAAATGAAACTCAAAAGGGCCAAATAGGTCCCCTCTCTACTTGGAGAATTTCCTTTCAACTTTCAACATGAATATTTTATTAAGTGGCATATGTCAGTGAAAGCACTGGCTTTGATTCAAACAAGCAGACATTTGAATCCAGGCTCTGCTACATACCAACTGTATGAACTGGTTCTCTGCCTTGGTTTCCTTATCTGCAATAATAGCTCAATGTAGTACAAATTAAATAATAGAACGTATGTAGAACACTTAGACAACTTGTAGCACATAACTGTATTGTATAACACAGTGTATATATGACGTACATACCTATATAGAGAACACATATTATATCAGATAATATAGTAAAATAATAGTAATTCTTCAATAAATGATACCCATTGATGTAAATGGGTGTGACTGATATTTCAGTAGACTCCTCCACAGGGGCCACATACTCCAGTTCCCTTTCCACATAAGCAAACCCCAGCAGCTCTCAGGGCCACGCTGGGGCAGTGGTCAGCCCACAGCATGCATTCAAAGCTCTGGGCTGAGCTCACGATAAGGGGCATCAGCACATAGGTCCAAAGGCCTCTAAAGCACCACTCTGGTCCACATTGCCACTTTTCTCTCCTTCTTCCCGTGACTGTAAAGAGTTACCATGGTAATTAAAGAGTGAGATCCTAATTCTTATGATATTAATTAAAGTGAAAACCGCAGATGGTGTTTAATAACAACTTAGTCCCAGCAGGTTCCAGGCACTTTACCTAAATCAAACATATCATAAAGTTGGCATGAGAATCACAGAGGCTAGCCCTGCCACATCTGGCCCGGGACACACGTTCTCACCTAGAGTGAAAGTAACAAACCATCTCTATTACTTATGCAGATATGGCCTTAAATTGCCTGACAGTCTGATTCCACCCCACCACCTCCTGGAGCCAAAAATAAAGGAGTATTGATTGCAAAGATTAATAATGGAGCTTAAGAAGGAAAATGGTGCAAAACACCTTTTTCTCTCCTTTAGTGATATAAATGCCTGCCACCCCTGCAACCTAATTTTGTCACCCAGAACACGGGAGTGTATTAATTAAAGTGACACCAAGGACAGGAAAATCTGAGCTCTTGGGGTGATGACTGGAAATACATAAATATGCATCTCCAGGCTGTCTCGGGAAGGGAGGCACGTGGCCAGGCAAGATCAGCATAATTTCACCACGGGGAAGGTGGAGAGGAGTGTGCACAATTTACCCCTGGAGGTCACAGCTCTGATTCCAGTGACTGCATCTCTAGACCAGACGCCCCCTCTTTTGTAAGAAACCAGACCATCACTTTTGTAAATATCCCCTTATATGACCTGGGGAGTAGCTAATATTTAATGGATAGTTATTATATACTCAATTAATTTTCACAATATACTGACAAAGATAGAGTGGTACCATTTTATAGATGAGGAAACTGAGGCCCAGTATGGTTACTCAATGTCTTGGCCAAATATCAACACCATATTTGACTAAAATAGGAGGCAGAAGAGGCCAGGGTAGAATGAACAGCTTTTATCCATGGGAGCAGTCCTGGAACAGGGTTGGAATTTCCCTCTACAAAACCATCACTCGCTATTGTCCCTCCCATCAGCACTGGGACACTCACATCCCAGCCAGGGAGGCCCTTCCCCACAGGGAAGGACAGGTACCAGCTGCCTTGGGTGGAGAAGTGTAAGATTCATGAGGAGATGATGGATGATTTTAGAGACTCTCATGTTTGCATTGTTTTATTCAGGTCAATTTCATTGTGGTCAGTGAATCAGTTTTCACAGTCCCCTGTGCTCTGTGCCCTGATTTCCAAAACTATAAGAGATCTGACCTCAGCTTATCCTGAGCTCCCTTACCATCATCACTTGTTGAGCATCCATAAGCATCTAAAACATCTAGTTCCAACTGGACCTCGTGGTGCCCATCCAACCCTGCTCTTCTAATACTCATGACAGCTATGGGCATCACCAGCCCCCCAGTCCTGGGCTGCCCCTTCACTTCAGCCTTTCTCCCACCTGCCACACCCAAAAAGTCATGACCAATCCATCTCTCTCAGATCTCTCTTCCTCAAACAATGCCACTGCCCTAGTTCAGGAAAATACAGAAAATGTTCATTGGGCTGTAAAAAGAAGAGAGCCCAGCAGAAGCAGAGAGGAGAAGACAGATAGAGGAGTGATAAGTCTCATTAACACAGACAAGTAGAGGAGATCTCACCCCTCCAGTATCCTTCTATGACCCCAGGTTGGGGAAGATGACCTTATATGTAGCACACTCTTCTTTAACCAAGTCTTATATACAGTATATGTCTCATACTTGCTTGATTGCTCCCCTAATAAGCTGTTATCTAAAAAAAAAAAAAGAAAGGTAAATCAGAGAAGATTATTAGTAAGTGCTTACTAGGTACAGAGCACTGTTCTCAATATTTACAGAATAGCTTTTTAGGTAAAATCTATTATTCTTCCCAATTTACAAAAGAGTAATCTGGGTCCCAGAAGGTTAAGTTGCCCAAAGTCATGCCTCCATTAAACATTGGGTCCAGGATATAAAATCAGGCAACCTGTACTTGTAGTCATGCTTCTGTGCTTTAAGCTCCATGAAAATATTTGACAGGTCTGGCTTCTTCTCCACTGCATCCCCAAAACTGCCTGGCACACAGTAGGTGATCAATAGAAATGTCAGTGGATGAGTAGATGAGTCCAGCCTACCCCAATGCAATTCACGTCATTACATAAACCCTGCAATGGTTCAGGAAGACTTTGCTTCTGGCCCTGCTGCATGACTCGGCTTCCCTTCCCTGCAAGACACGAAACCTTCTCCCTCCTCACCTTTCCATCAACTCAGCCTGAGCCAGTGTCTGCAATGGGAGAGCACCCACCATGCCCAGGCAAAGCCCAGCCCTGCAGAGATCACATATACCTTGGCAGCTGAGTTCTCCCCAGGCTCAGAGGAAAAGCCTGTGACAACCTGCTGTGTATTTTGACCATCATTATTATGATATAAGGCACACTAGCCATGTGAGGGCATCAGGTACACACATGCATCCCAGAGCCTGTCAGACACAGGAAATGCTCTGATGCAGAGGCTCTAAGGGAAATCCTAAACAGACAAATTCAGCTCCAGCCCTGCCCTTTGCAGCCAAAAGCAGAGAGGGGAATAAAAGAAGGCTATACACAGAGATTAAATTTGTTTCTGTGTGTGAGCAACAGAGTGTGTGGTTATGACATTGTGTGTGTGTGTGTGTCCACCTCTGAGTGGGTGTGTGTGGGCTAATGTGTGTCCTCTTGCTGTGAAACTCTGCAGCAGAGGGAAGGAAATGTGTCCATTCTTGACCCTAGACTGAGGCCTGGTTTTCTTAGTATGCTGAGCTGAGAGAAGCCAATTTTGAGAAGTTCTACAGAAACTATTTTGTCAGACCCAAGTCAGAGCTAAGTTGTTGTTAAGCTCACAAACTGTTAGAGTATGGGAAGACACTTCAGGAATCTTGTAAAAGGACAGTCACTTTTCCAAGGACACACAGCTGGTAAGGATGCCAGCACTCTCCGCCCCTATTCAGGAGACTTTGTATAATATCTGAGGGGTTGCAACAGAACCCACCAAAGCTAAAAAGTAGACTTCATCCCATGTTTTAGCAATGCAGTAAGAGAAGGCTCCTAAAAGGAAGGCCACCAGTATTCACACTCAACGTGGCACATCAGAGAGTCACATTGGTCACTGTGTTCTCAACAGCTCATGACCCTTCTGTGAGTCCAGAAACCAAGTCATGACAGTGGACTTGGTCTAAGGGGCCCAGATCTCAGGAGGCCAGAGGGAAAAGAAGTGACCCAGGTTGGCAGCCACTGTGGATTTGAGTCTGCAAAGTCAGGTGTTTGGAAAGTATTATCGAAGTTAGGAATCCTCTTGATTCCCGTAGGATTAATACAGGACTAATCACTGGATTCCCGGGTCCAGGCTTGAACAAGCATGAAGCGCTAACCAAGTTTGACTCAACTTCCATGGTCAGTGGCTATTTCATGGCCATAACCCAAATTCAGGACATTGTCTTCTCTTCTGGCTCCACTAAGTCCATCTCAGGTGGGGCAGGGGGTGGGTAGAGGGAGAGTATGATAGTGAGGTCTCCTGCTTATTGAGGACTCTCCATGTGCCAGACACCGTGAAGAGCACTTTACAGACATCATCTCTTTACACAATCATGGCACCCATTGAGAAGATCCAATTTTCTAATCTGGCTTACATTAAAAATTTTTGACTCCACCTTCCTGTGTCTCTATGTGTACTACTTGCCATACCTGTTCCAGTTCACAGGTGACTTCCTTTCTGCTCCTTTCCATCCACTTTTCTAGACTGAATGTGTGAGCTTGCCCTTCTCTCTGGGCCATTTCTCTGGCCCATGTGCCATGACTTGCTCATTAGTTAAAAAGCTGTGCACTGGTTTGTTCTCCTTTTATATGACCTAGAGGAAAAAGTCTACATCTTTCTCCACGTGGAGAACACCTTGAACATATCCTGCTGCACAACTCAAAGCTCTGGAAATATAAATTATAAAAGTGCTATTTTGAAGACTGATAAATGATAAAGGCTTATATCTCACATGACATTTTATAGTATTCCAGGAATCAGCACATAGATTACATTGATTGATCAAGAGGAGTATCCTATGAGATCAGCTGCAGTTAATTATTCCCATTTGAAAGGTGAGGAAATGAAGGTTCTGAGAGGTGAAGGGTTATTCTGGACCACAGAGCTAGTGTTTTGTGGAACCCTATCACCTGTCCTTTTAGTCATACCAATAACACAAGAAAAGCTAAGAGCTGACACTGTAGATTTTTTCAGGTGCTACATAAATCCATCCATAGCAGAGACAAATGGATTTCCTGCCAGTGACACACCCAGTGTATGTTAATATGATGCTCATTCATTATTAATGCAAATCATAACCAAATGCACACCAGGTCTTTTACCCTAGGAGGAGATATATGTAGGACAAATCCTAGGTGTGGAAGTGAGGAATGGAGAGAATCATTCTGCCTTAACTGCTGATAAATTCCATTGGAATTTATTGAAAATTATTTTTTAGAACTCATTTCTGGGTTCACGTTCAATGTTCTATCAATGGCTTTACAGCTGTTTCGGAGGAGATAAGAGACCGTCCATCAGGCTCAATGCTGCTGGTTTGTGTCATTTCCTCTCAGGAAAATTGCCCAGCAAAAAAGAGAAACCTATCTCAGAGAAAGTTTCCAGAAATTATTCACACTATTAGAGCGTCCAGAAGGAGGCTACTGTTAGTGTCTACCCTGGGGCGGCTCACACATGAGAGACGTGGCTGGGAGGGAATGATGAGATACAGCAGGGCTAGCAACTGACCCTGCATGGACAGTCTAGCATGCAAGTGCCCTCCTCTTCACCCAGTTTCTCCCAGTTTAGGGGGTAGTAAAGAACTTGACCTGAGGCAAATTACTCCAGGAGGAGATTGACATTCCAGTTGGAGAGAAGGCTGCTTTGAGGAATGACACTGTATGAGTGTCACTTGAGGGGTTGCCTGATCCAGTCCTGTGGATTGTGGCTCAAGATCCTTAAGGGAGATGTCTGAGAGAAGGACAAAGCAAGTTAATTAAAATGCGTTTATGTGGTGAAGAAGGAACACCTACCTCTCTTCCATCTTTATCTCTCCCAAACAGAGGGAGATCATAAACACAATGAAGTCAGCATTCAAACTTCAGGGATTAGAGGAATGATGTCCCTTCACCATCCAGCAGGGCCCCTGTATAAAAATGCTGCAAAGCTTAGTGTGACATTAACAAGTATAGACAAAATTGGGGGTGTCTGCTGAAGGTGTGTGTGCAAGAGCAGGGCAGGCTTGGTTCTTGACCTGTGGGGGTGAAGTCAGAGGCCAGGGGTGGAGTCAATGTCAGGGGGCCACAGGGAGGCACAGTGAGCATTCCAGGCACCCTGTGAGGGCTGAGACCCGCAGGGGAAGCCATGATGGAGAACTGAAGTTCCAAGATCAGGCCCTGAGTTCAGAATCCTGGGCTTGGTCAAAGGGCAGTTGTCAAGTTCTCCCTCCTGCCCTCTCTGTGGCCAGGTGGTTTTCACTAAGAAGCCTGTGCAGCACATAGGGGACAGCTGCAATGGGAGAATTTTTGTGGCAGCAAAGAACATGGGTATATTCTGAGTCCCTGCTCATAGAATGAAGAACAGTCATATGTGCAGAGGACACTGTTTGCATCCTTCCTGGATCCCTTTTTGCAAGGATGGATCCATCCCTCCTGGAGCACTGCCCTCCATAGAGTGTTGCTGCCTCCCCTAGAAATGACCCCCTCTCCCATCTCCCCTGCAAGGGGCAGCCCATAGCCAACAACTGAATGATCTGGAACTGTAAAAGGCCAGCCCCTTTGCCTGATAATAGGACCAACTCTGTGCTCTGTGGGGCTACCCTCACACCAGAGCTCTCATGGAGGATCAATCTGGAGCTAGTTTTCAGTTGATATCACATCCTTGTTTAGCAAGGTTTCCCTGCCTTACCCTATTTCCCTAATTCTGCTTCTCTTGAGACTCTACTTTCACACACACACACACACACACACCCTCCTAAACCATGTGGGCAAGAATCCTGGGCTCAGGCTCTGCTTGCTCAGGTTCCAGTGAGAGGCAAGAGGCCTGGAGCAATGGGGTCAAACACACTATAATGGAGATGCAGACTCCAATGAGCTTCTCTGAGCCCCAGGATGGCAGATGGAAGTTAGAAAGACGTACATTTCCAAGTTATGAGGCACAGAACTGAGCAATGTCATAGGCACCCATTAAATCCTACAGGTCTGACTTAATTGATAAAACTCCATATTTTCACATGGTTGGCTGTTTGCATGCTGGCATCTCTGTTCTCTCCCAAGTCCTCATGACCCAGGATCTATGAGGACAATTAATTTCACTTGCTCACCAGATTCAAGCACAATAAGTCACTGAATTTGCCATTAGTTAATGGCAGGCAGAGTTATCAGAACCATACTTTTTCTGTTTGGGGAAAAGATGAAATAAATAAGGCCTACGATAAAACCTGGCTCCACAGTAGATAATATTTACAGACAAGTTGAGAAACAGATTCTTTAGCCCCTATGTTAGCACATGCTAAACTTTCCTGATGATTTAGGACTGGGTGACAGGTCTCCTCTGGTAATCTCAGAGCAGGGATTCCTAATCCCCAAAACAGCCAGGGTGACTTCAGTGTTAAGCCTGGAATCTATTTCTAAAGCAAAATCTCAAGAGCCAAAGCATTTGATAGGACAAGAGATAAAGTAGGACTAGGGCAGGCGTGATGGCTGTAGACCAAGTCCCTTGTTGGCCAGCACACCCAGTACCAAGTAGCCAGTGTGCAGGAGGAAGAGGGCACAGTCTGAGTTACCCTTGTGATTTGGGAGTTGGAGGAAGAGTAAGGTCAGAGGTCAATGAGTTCCTGGATGTGTCAAGAACTGGGAACTGAAGAAAAGGCAAAGAACAGAGAAGCAGTAATCTTAACGGAGGACATACCATGTGCTAGATGCATTCACATAGTTGTCTTTATTAACGTTTTCATCCTTATAGAGAAAGGATTCATATTTCTATCTAAGAGTCCAAGGAAACAAAGCCAAGAAGATAAGCCTGTATTAGTCAAGGTGATTTTCACCAACTATAGCTCTACACTCAATTCTTTTCTGAAATCCTAGAACTTCTAGGATGGGATCTTCTCTGGAGAGAATGGAGTCTTGGGTCTGACCCTGAATCTTCCCTAGGAAGTAGTGCTTATGAGCTGAGCTGTGAATGAAAAGTAGAATATTAGGTGTACATATGCTACAAAGAACATATCAGAAAATAGGAACAACATAAACAGTGATGGGATAAAGGGCCCAATGAACTTTAGACTGTTGAGATTTAGATAAGTGAGTTGATAAAGCTGCATCTTGAGACACAAAAACCAAGATGCTGCAGAGGGTGATGGTGCCAGGGAACGCTCAGACATGAAAACAAAACAAAACAAAACAAAACAAAAAAACCAAAAACACATGCACAAAAACAAAAAGCAAAAAACAAAATCCCTGGAATCTGTGGAAGGGATTTAACTAGGACACGTGAAGGCAGGATGCTGTTTCTCATTCTTCAGTGACAAGGCACTCAGACGCCAAGAATCCCATTTCTCCATTACTCCTTACCCTGCTCCTGCAACCAAACTTAAAGTTGGCCAGAGCTAAGGCAAGGCCTGGGGTAGGCTTCCTGGCAAGAATGGAGTCATTTTTAATGAGCCTTTCAATTGAAGTCTCAGTGGGGCAGGAGGCTCAGGGCCCTGCTGAGTGCCAAAAGGAATGACCACCTTCCCACTGGCCAATACACCTTAAGAAGAAACCAACATTGGAATGATTCAGCAGAGAATCATTGTTGACGCCCTAAAGGAAAAGATAAAAAGGATGGACATAACACACTCATTTGACTTCTCTTCCAGCCTTCTTTAAACATATTCAAAGACAGTTATGACCTCAGGCTTCCCTTCTGTCCTTTATCAGCTCTAGGAGCACAAATAATAAATGTGGACTTCTAGAAGGATCAATACCCAAAGACAGGCTTAAAGCTTGGCTTCTTCTGCAGCTTGTGGCCTGTGGAGAAGACTCATCTCTTCAGGTGGTCTTTGTACCTCTATTCTCTGGTTCCCTTCTCAATCTGAATCTTACCATTAATCTCATTTTAAGAGACTTTGCCCTTGATCAGCCCCTCTTTCTCTTACCTCTGGTCCCTCTCAATGTAAAAGCATGTTCAGGTCTGCCTCATCTAAAATCCATAACTACAACATTCAAATCTCCCTGGATAGCTCCTCCCCCCACCTCCGACCCCACCGCCACCACCTCTGCAAGCTACTGCCTCCTTTCCCTTGCCTCTCACCCTTTAAGGTCTCAATAATGATATATCCTCACTTCTTCAACTTTGGTTTATACTCCTTGAAATTTAAATTACACCCTTAGCATGCAACTAAATCTCTCTCTCAGTGGATAAAGGAGAATGAGCTACACTCAGCCAAGTCCCACGCTGCTGCTTAACATGCCTCATTATAGGTAATCTACACCTGCCATAAGAGAAAACAGGCTCTCAAAGAATGCTGATGACTTCATATGTCATTTAATCCAGTGTTCTTTGTAGTTTCTCATGCCCCATCAGATACAGGGATAGAATATCCTCCTGTTGGCAGCAAGGCCTGACTATCATGGCAATGGTTCCCATGGTAGTGAGGAGCATAGCTGCAAACCCCAAAGGGAAACTGATATCAACACCAGACCAAATGCCTCCCCTACCCCTACTGCATCCCCACAAAGCCTGCTCCCTAGAATACCATAGCAATCCAGCTCCCTGGGCCTCTTCTCCACCTCCCTAACCACAGACCTCTCCCCTCTTCCTCAGTCACACCTTACATGTTACTGCTGCCCAAGGTCCTATCCAAGCCCTACTGCTTTATAGTCTACAGTATCTCCACTTGAAATTTATTAACTTTCATAATGATGTGTGGAGGTCTTAGCGAAAGACTCTGAAGGCTCTGGGTTTAGCAGTTCTTACTTCTCCCAGATGAACAGGTGCACATTTCTAGCTGTTCCTCAATTCATTCTAGAGGGATACAGGAAGGCCTCTTAAGAAGGTAACAACTGAACTGGTATCAGATATCAGTGCCCTGGAGAAGCAAGAGAGCAGGGCCTTCCAGGGAGATGGAGAAGGGCGAAGAGCATGGGATACAGAGTGAGAGATCCCCTGGTCTGCTAGGCAAAATTGTATTACTGGTAGGGGTAGGGAAGTATATGAGATCAAAATGGTTCTAGAGAAAATGCTACCCAGCTACTGAAAAGTAACAAAAACAGTAGTGATATAACAAAGGCAAAAAGTGTCTCTAAACTAATTTTAGGACACAATGGCAAATGATCTGCAAGAGTCACTGCAGTGATGTTAATTCACTCCAGTCCCCACCACTGAGGCAGTTCCAACCCTGTGTAAGAATAGCCTGAGAGTGGTGAGCAGGTAACAATGATGAAGGCCTAGGGAAGTGGAGTGGGTCAATGTGGGTGGTTAGGAAAGTGTCATGTGGCACTGGGAGGGCAGCTTGATCTCTACTGCATCCACCACAGCCTTGACCACAATAGACTATATGGTAACCTACACCACTGACCTGTTCTTCCTTGCTATGCCCAAGACTTTTCCTTCGGCCATTCCAGGGAAGTCTTGGATCTCTCAATAATAATAAAGGGTACATGTGAAGATAAGTAAGCCTAGAGGGGTTACACCAGCTCACAGCCTCTTGCTGCAGCCTATTCACACAAACTCATCTCCCAGATGTGCCATGTGCCGCCATGATCATGGTTGACTCCTGATTGAAACCCTCATTCACTTACTCATTAAGTGTAGAAATCCTTGATCTTGTATGCAAGGCTCTTTGTCCAGGGACATGGCCCAACCTCATTTCAAATTTATTTCCCCAGCTCCCTTATGAGCCCTATTCTCCACCTAATCTGAACCCAGAGAGAGAGAAAAGGAACACTGAATGGATTCTCTGGGCACTTCCTTGGGGTCCAGCACTATATCCAACACTTTTAAATGCATTCTCTTTTTTTTCCCAATCCAAACAACCCTCATAAATCAGATATCAGCATTTTCATTTATCTCTGGAAAAAGAAAAATGAAAAATAAGATAAGAAAAGTTTAGTTTCACAGGGTTTATTAATTCCTAGGGCAGGGACTCAGACCTTTGTCTGACAGTTTCCACATCTTTTCTCCTTTCAGTACAACATGATGCTTCCCCAGAATACATTGTGGATTCTCACCTCTGCTATTACCCAAAATGCATTGCATGTACCTGGAATGCCCTGCCACTCACCATCACTTTCTAGATCTTACATCTCCTTTATGGCCCATCTCCCTTCCTACTACCTCAGCCAAGAATAATTATTTCCTCCACACTGCCTTTGACCCACGCATCTGACACATCATTCTGGGTTGTTCTGCTGGAATTTCTGCTTCTTTCCTACTTCCCATGTCAAACAAGAATCTCTCTGATGGAGGGTCCTTTCCAAGGGTGACAATAGTTGCTCTACTCTCCTCACACATGCTCAGCACAGTGTTTACACAGAGCTGATGCTTAACCAGAGTTGAATGAACATTGGGGTACCTCAGGCAATTCATGCTCTCAGTGAAATCCCTGCATGAGTCATGTACTAGCAAGCACAGGGAGAGCATCTCATTCTCTTTCTCATCATGGGATGCAGTTTACTTTAGGTGGGGAAGCAGCAGAGAGAAACAGGTACTGGATGATGATGACTAGAAAGACAGACTTACCCTCTCAGAACCAACAGCCTTCTCTGCAGCAAGAGACAAGGATTCCAAACAAGAGCTCAGGATGAATCCCAGGCCCAGTGCTTCCATGAGCTGTCAGGTAACAGTGAGTAAGTCTCTCAATCCCCTAGATCCTCTGTTTTCCTTTTCAGTGAAATGGGGATAATATGGTACACTCCTCCCAGAGAATTAAGATGATAATATGAGATTATGTTTGTAAGACAAAATTAGAGGGTCTAGTGCATAGTAGGTGTGCAGCAATTACATCCTATGGTTGATAGGGTGAATATTCAACAATGGACTCTCAAAAATCCATTAGTAAAAGTAAACTTAAACGTAAATTAGAAAAAATCAAAGTAAATTAGTTACCGAGTTAATAAATAAGAAGTCCTGAATTGTAGCATTCACCAATTTCTATGGTATAGATGCTCCTATGATGGCCAATTTTAAGTGAGCAACATGATGCCACAGAACTATCACTGGTCAGCTCCAACACGCCATTGCTTATGACACACACACACACACACACACACACACACAATGTTAATTCCATTTGCCACTCCCTCCACTTCCTACAAACACAGACAGACTTCTTTGCCAGATGGAACAGGAAACAATAACTATGGTATCCAGTGGAGTGTGAATAGGAGACTGAGACCTGAGGCACCCTTGCCAACAGAGGTTGAGGTCTCCTACCAAACAACCTGCATGGCCTCAGCAATCCAGAGACCAGACTGGATTAGTCTCTGTGTCTGGGTGTGGCCATGCTCATGGAATATAGGTGCTTGGAAAGAACAACAAGGCTGCCTATTATGAGAATTCTCTTTAAAGGCACAAGAAAAGCCTCCTTCTGGCATCCCCCGAGGAAGATGGATCATGGCTAGACAGCTCTTCAGAAATTTCCCAATTTCCAAGGATATGAATCCTTCATTTTCCTCATGATTCATTTCTACTTTGTTTCTCAGTTTGCCTCAGCCAGTTTTGTAAAGCAACTTCTTTCTACAACCAGTACCTAAGTGGCACTCAGTTTCCATGGCAACAAGTTGGGCTAGTAGCTCTCACACACCCGACTTATCACCACTCCCAGATAAAGAACAATTCCAACAGATATTTCTCCTATCTCTAACTGAAATCTACTCAACAAGAGAGACATCACTTTACAGAAAGTTCTAGAGGTTGTTGTAGATATGCAGAAAAAAATAGAAAAAACAAAATTTCACTGGACAAAAGTGAACATGATCTCCTGCCACATGTTTTGAGGGATGTGTGAATGTTAAGACAGGGTGAAAACCGACTCTCTCTCAGTGGCAATATACAAATCCCATTGGAGAGAGAATCTCTAAACCTTAAGAGAGGAATTTTTAAAAGTTCTGATCTAAGAATATGAATGTATCTTCACAATATTGTTTTAGAGCCCTTAGTAACAACTTGACATGGGGCATATTAAATCCTGAGGACTGGAGAGCTAAGATGAGGTGCTATGGACCACACAAAGGTCATGAAATCAACTCTAAGGTATACTTATTTCCTCCTCTCCTCATTAGAGGGAGAAAAAACTTGCCATACAATCCTCAGGGATTTTTCATGGCCACTATACATGAACAAATGTTTGAAAATGCTTCAGAGTAAAATCTAGAAACTGCCTCTAGTAAAATATGACATCAGAAAAGAAAACTTGAATAGTCCTACAAGCATTAAAAAAACGAATTCCAGGGGCGCCTGGGTGGCTCAGTCGGTTGGGTGTCCGACTTCGGCTCAGGTCATGATCTCGCAGTCCGTGAGTTCGAACCCCGCGTCAGGCTCTGTGCTGACAACTTGGAGCCTGGAGCCTGTTTCAGATTCTGTGTCTCCCTCTCTCTCTGACCCTCCCCCATTCAAGCTCTGTCTCTCTCTGTCTCAAAAATAAATAAACGTTAAAAAAAATTTTAAAAAAAGTTTAAAAAACAAAACAAAAACAAAAAACAAATTCCATACTTTGAAACCTTCTTACATTGAAAACTCTTGGCCCAGACAGCTTCACTGTAGTGTTCTACCAAGTATTTAAGAACTAAATAGTTCTAGTCTTCAACAAACTCCTGCACATAATAGCCGATGAAGGTTTTCTCCTGTGATAAACAGTGGCTCAATGCTTATTAAACCTATTTCTTCTTAATGGACACAAGGGTACGTTACATCCTGCACCCTTCCTGGCAGTTAGGTTGGGATCATCTGATTAGATACAAATTAATGGCATATGGGCAGAATGTTAATTCTTGGAAACCACACATATGAGAGTCTTACAATATATACATATTATGGATCTCTTAGTCATCCCTATGCCAGTGGGGAGTCACCTGAACTATACTGGACTCTAATGGAAGCCAGAATGAATTGTATTAAGACATTTTGGCATGTGGTTATTACCACAATATAGCCCAGACTAACCTGACAGACACACATATTCCAACACAATTTATGAAACTATCATAACTTTGATAATAAAATCTGACAAAGATAGAAATGAATGAAAACTTATAGGTCAAACTCAAACATAAATATAGATGCAAAAATCCTAAACAAAATACTGGGATAATAAACACAATAATATATTTTTAAAGATAAACATTATAACTTAATTTGGTTTCTTTCAGGAATACAAAGTTGGTACAGCATTAGTTATATCAATGTAATTTACTACATTAATACACAAAGCAGAAAAAGAAAACTCTATGATCATCCTCACAGAGGTAGAAAAAGGATTTAATAAAATGCAATATCTATTCATCTTAAGAAAAACAAAACAAAAACTCAGCTTCATAGGAATGAAGGAAATTCTTAATGTTTATCTATAAAACATAACACACATCATTCTAAATGGCAAAATACTGAAAGGTTTCCCTCTGAGACAAGAAGCAAGATGAATAGGCCCACTCTATTAGCTTGGGCTTCCATGACAAAATACCATAGGTTGGCTGATTTAAACATCAAAGATATATTATCTCACAGTCCTGGAGATTAGAGGTCTGAGATCATGGTAGGGGTTCTGAGGGGACACAATTCTATCCCTGGCCTGCCAAAATTAATGTACTTTTTACATTCCAAAGACAGTACTCCATTACCACAGTCCCAAAAGTCTTAACTCATATCAGAATTAATTCTAAAATATAAAGTCCAAAGTCTCATCCAAATATTGTCTAAATCAGATATAGGTGAGACTTGTAGTATGATTCATCCCAAGGCCAAATTCCTCTCACTGTGAACCTATGAAATCAGACTAGTGATGTGCTTCCAAAACACAATGGTCTTCCAGGCATAAGATAGGCATAACCATTCTAAAGGAAAAAATTGGAAGGCAGGAAGGCAGGAAGGCAGGCAGGAAGGAAGGAAGGAAGAAAGGAAGGATGGGTGATGGGTTGCAAACAAGTCCTACACCTAGCAAGGTAAATTCCATTAGATCTTAAGGCTGAAGAACGATCCTCTTTGGTTACTTTGCCTGTCACCAGCTCTGCAGGGCCAACCCTCTCCTTTGGTTATGAGTGCCCTGCCCCTGAGCTTCTCTGGGTGCAGCGCCCCTCTTCTCAAAGCACTGGGCAGGGTCATCTTAACCCTGTGAAACCAGAGAGATGAGCCTCATTCTTTGAAACCAGGCAGGAAACATCTTTTCCCCCTGGGCCTAGAATGGAAATGGCAGTCCTGATGATTTCTGAATCACCTTCAGGTTCATTTTTCTCTTTCCTTGAAGGACAGTGCATATTCACAGCCAAATAGCTCTATGGTTCAATCTTGCAGGATCCAAGAAGTCCAAGATGACTTCCTTCATTCCACCTAATGTTCTCTGAACCCTTTGGTTCAAACTGGAAATGTTTTTGCTGGTATATTCTCACTCTATTCCTGGCTTCTGCTGAGATGGCTGATTAAGTCCATGAGTCACACTCCTGATCTTTTTATTAAATGGTTGTTCATCCACATCCTTAGTGTTCTATTTAGAATAAGCTTTCTCATATTTGGCAATATGGATAGGCTGATAATTTCCCAAATCTGTGAGTTTTATTCCTCTTTGCTTAACAATTTATTCTTCAATTCATCTCTCCTTTCATGTCTTACCATCACCAGTCAGGAAGCAGTAAGATGATCCTTCAACACTTTGGTTAGGAATCTCAACTAAATACCTCATTTAATTGCTCACAAGTTTTAGCTTCTACAAAACACCAGAACACAGTTCAGCCAAATTCTTTGTCATTTTATAACTGCCTTTCCTCCAGCTTCCAATAACGTTCCTTATTTTTTTTTTAATTTTTTTTAACGTTTATTTATTTTTTGAGACAGAGAGAGACAAAGCATGAACGGGGGAGGGTCAGGGAGAGGGAGACACAGAATCTGAAACAGGCTCCAGGCTCTGAGCTCTGAGCTGTCAGCACAGAGCCTGACGTGGGGCTCGAACTCACGGACCGCGAGATCATGACCTGAGCCGAAGTCAGCCGCTTAACCGACTGAGCCACCCAGGCGCCCCATAACGTTCCTTATTTTCATCTGACACCTCACCAGAGTTGTCCTTAACATCCGTATTTCTAGCATACACCTAAAATTCTTCCATCCTCTAACCATTATCTAGTTCCAAAGCTGCTTTTACATGTTTAGGTATTTACTATAGTAGCACCCCACTCCTCAGTGCCAACAACTGTATTAGCTCAGACTACCATAATAAAGTACCAGACTGAATGGCTTGAAAAACAGGAATTTATTTTCTCACAGTTCTAGAAGCTGGAAGTCCAAGATCAGGGTGTCACCAGGGTCAGGTTCTGCTGAAGGCTCTCTTCTGGTTTGCAGATGGCCACCTTCTCACTGTGTCCTCACATGTCAGAGATAGAGAAAGAGAGAGATCTCTCTTCCTCTTCTTATAAGGCCACAATACTATCAGATTAGAGCCCCATCTTTATGACCTCATTGAACCTTAACTACCTCCTAGAGACCCTATCTCCAGATACAGTCACATTGGAGCTTAGGTATCTTCAGCCTGTGAATCTTGGGGAGACACAATTTAGCCTATAGCAGCCACTAACATTGCTTTTATTCAAGATTATGCTGGAAGTCGTGTTTTGTTCATTAAAGGGGAAGAGGGAATAAAACTCTAAGAAATGGAAAAAATAAACAAAATCCTCATTTTTCACAAGTCATATGATTATGCACATAGAAATTCTAAGAAAATCTAGAGTTAAATTAGCATTAATAAGACTGTCCTGAAAAGTAACTAGATTTAAAATCAATACGCAACTAAATTGCTTTTCTATATACCAGCAACATAAATATTCAAAATAAATTTAGAAATTATAAGATACCATTTAAAATGCCATGAAAATTTCAGGTACCAAGTAATAAATCTAACAAAAGTTGTCTGTCTTTATGGCAAAATCATTATTGAGAGAAATTAAACTGAGGAAGAAAATACCTAAACAAATGGAGAGATTGCCCTTACATGGGTTGGAACATTCAATACTGAAGAAAAATACAATAAATAAAAAATGGAAAGACAGATATACTATGTTCATGAGTAGAATGACTCATGTCATAATTAGACCAATTATCTCAAAAATTATCTGCAAATATGTGTATCTTTTGTTTTTGTGAAATCTAAGAAGCTGATTTTAAAATGTATATTAAACAATGATGAAGGCAGTTCTGGAAAAGAAAAACCAAGATGAGTGTGGCAATTACACAGGTATTACAAATAGATCACTGGAAGAAAAAAAAAGAAAGCCCAGTGACAGTCTCTGGGACATACAAAGACTTCTTATGTGATAGAACAGGCACTGGAAACTAGGGGGCTGGTCAAAATCCTCAAAATTTTATAGCACAAAAAGTGAACAATAATGCATACAAATTTTAAAAATTGGCGGGAATCCAGAATGGAATAGAAATTGCAACATAGTAATCTAACTGTAATACAAATGTGTGGCATAACCTCCAAAAGGCTGGGGGAAGAATAAGCTAACACAAGTAACTATGGAAAATGGTGTTTTACTGTGAAGTGTAAGGGTCAAGACAAAGGAAGTATCCAAAACATGGTGTCCTGATTGGTAAATTTGTCTCTCATGAGAGTATGGGCTAATAATTCTGAAACCGCTGTGCATATATACTGGAGTTCAACAAATAAATAAATGAATGGTGGATAGTTAGATGGATGTTTCTGACCACTGGAGGGAGAAATTACAGAGAAGCAAAGGGAAGAAACCAGAATAAAACACGTGGTACCAGATTAGAGTCAGGGACAATAGTATGAGTTCATGTTTAGCTTAGTCAAGGTCCATATGAATAAATAAAGAAATGATTATAGATACATGAGTTATACACATACAGATACTTCCTAACTCTAACTTCTGAGAGGGTGTAGAAGTGGTGATGCCCAATAGCAATGAGCACACATAGAGCCCATATGTTAGATTCTAATACCATTCTTAAATAAAGATCCTTGGAGAAATGTCTGATCCTGGGGCTGGGGCATGGAATATATAAGATGATTGTGGAGCACCTCTGTAATGTCAGAAAACAAAAAAGTTCTCAGAAATCACAAGAATGGGAGTGTGCAAAAGGGACACAGGAGCCCAACCAAAAGAGCTCTCAATGGCCAAAGGTGAAATAATTTGAGAAACAAAATAGATATAGTAGTACTTGAAGATTATAACTTAAGGATAAAATATTCATGAGTCCATAATAACAAATTAATAACTGAATAAATAAATAAATGTGGACAAGAGGAATACTTCTCCCTTAAAGAATTCCAAATAACTTATGTAGATACTCCCTCCTCCAGGGAGTGGAAATTAATATCCCTTCATACCTGAGTGCAGGTTGTGCTTAATGACTTGCTTCTAAAAGGTAGAATATGGAAAAGAAGGAAAAGTAACTCAACACTGAAGAAACCTGGAGAACCCTACTTTGGCCAGGTGAACAAAACTAATGGAACCAGTAATAAGCAGCGTCTATATAATGTAAACCTGACATGATGTGATGAGAAGGAAAAAGCCATGGAAAAAAGAAATCAGGAAAATCCTGAGAAACATTCGACAAAATATCTGACCAACACTCCTCAAAACTGCCAAGGTCATGAAAAACAAAGTCTGAAGAACTGTAAGAGACCCAAAAGACAAAGGAGACATGACAATTAAATGTAATACGTTATCCTGGATGAGATCCTGGAACAGAAGAAAGACACTGGGGCAAACTGGTCAAATCCAAATACACCATTGCATTTAGTTAATAGTAATATACTAATGTTGGATTTTAGGTGTGACAAAATACCATCATAATGTAAGATGTTGACAACAGGGGAAACTAGGTAAAGAGTACACAAAAATTCTCTGTACTAGTTATACAATTTTTACATAAATATAAATTATTCTAAAAAAAGATTTACTTAAAAGCATCAGAGGGGAAAACTTGAAGTCTTCAATAAACAGTGCATAAAAAGTGTTTATTCATATGACTTCAATGATAGTCTCCAAAATAAATTCAACATGGATAAAAACATTTATGTGAAAAATGAATAACACACAATTTTTAAAACAAATTACGTGACCTGGAGTTAGGGATGATATTTGTTAAATAACACACGAATAGAAGAAACCTGAATGGGGATAACCGATAAAGTTGACTGTATTAATAATGAATCTTCTTCACAGTACAAGACACTGTAAGTAAAATAAAATATAAGCCACAGATAGGAAGAAAATATTTGTGCACATGTGACAGATATATGTATGACTGATAAGATTAAAACAAATAATCCAGTTGAACAAAAGCAAAAAATATAAATAAAAGATGTGCAGAAGGATAAACCTAAGTAAAAATAAACTTATGAAAAAATGCTTAGCCTCACTTGTAACCAGGAAACTGCAAATTAATATAGTCATAAAATATCTTGTCATACCCATCAGATTTTCAAAAGTGAAAAGTGTGAAATCATCAAATATTCACAAGGTTGATAAACAAAGGGTACTCTGTTACACAGCTATTAAGAATGTAAATTTCCAAAACCACATTACAGAGCAATTTGGCAATATCTAATAAAATTAAACAGGCCTGGGGCGCCTGGGTGGCGCAGTGGGTTGAGCGTCTGACTTCAGCCAGGTCACGATCTCGCGGTCCGTGAGTTCGAGCCCCGCGTCAGGCTCTGGGCTGATGGCTTGGACCCTGGAGCCTGTTTCCGATTCTGTGTCTCCCTCTCTCTCTCTGCCCCTCCCCCGTTCATGCTCTGTCTCTCTCTGTCCCAAAAATAAATTAAAAAAAAACGTTGAAAAAAAAAACATTAAAAAAAAAAATTAAACAGGCCTACATCAATGAGCCAGCAATTCTATTTCAAGGTATGTATCCCGAGAAATAACATCCATGTGTTCATTCACAGGACACATACAAAAATGCATTCCACAGTGCTGTCAATTCTGGCAAAATATTGGAAACAACCCAAATGTCAATAGGGAGACAGGTAATATAAATATAAATATATTATATACTTACATATTAAAATTGTGTATTATATATTACATATATTTACATATTTCAAATATACTGAATATATTAAAGATATAGATATTAAATATATTAAGATACTAAAATATATTAAAATGTTTTACAGATGCATATTATATACGGTACCATTTTATGTATACAGTTATATGTGAACTTGGCAGACTCTGAATTCATGTCCATAAATGCCTCTGGATAGAATAGAAAAAAAAATAAAACAGGACAAGTTTCAATGTGTGTTCAACTCTGTAAGATTTTATTTCAAAAGCATAATTTGAAGCAAATTGATTAAGTAACATTGCTTCCATGTGGGTGGTGGGGCATAAGTGTTTGCTATATTATTTTTAAATATTTCTCCCAACTTAAATGTTTTGTGTGAAATCCAAGACAACTAATGAGATGTGAACTGTGATAAAAACACAAATATTGAGCAGGTCCTGAATTAATTTACTTACAGAACTAATATTTGGCAATTCTGGGTTACTGTGGTTACAGAAAAGTGATGCAAATGTCATAATTTTTTTACAATGTAAATATAATAACTAGCAAAAATGAAAAGTAATGCTTAGGAAATGGGAGGCGACCTATGTATGGTAATTTCCTGGTACAGATTCAAATAATGGAAGCCTGTAGTTAAAGTGCACGTGAATTTCTTCAGTTTTTCAGATTTAATTGTATAGCCACAGAAGAATAATTTAGAAACTAATGTTTTCCTATGATAAAAAAAAAGCCATCAAATTTCAGCAATACATTTAGTTTTACTTACATTCATTTTTTCCTCAAAGTTAAAATAAATTATAATCATTTTACTGAAAACAGATTTGATCATATGATCCCATTTTTTTCTAGATTGCCTCTTTCTATCCATCTATAAATATGCAGAGCCAGATATCTAAAATGATTTTCTGCAAATAAAAATATTAAGTATTTAAGGCAAAGTGGAAATTTTTTGATAATTATTTTTTTTTGTATTTGAATTTTTATGGTAAAAATAAAAAATATGGGGCACCTGGGTGGCTCAGTCAGTTAAGCGTCCGACTTCGCCTCAGGTCACGATCTCTCGGTTTGTGGGTTCGAGCCCCACATTGGGCTCTGTGCTGACTGCTCAGAGCCTGGAGCCTGTTTTGGATTCTGCCCCCCCCCACCCCCCCGCCATGCTCATGCTCTGTCTCTCTCTGTCTCTCAATAATAAATAAACGTTAAAATTTTTTTTAAATAAATAAAAATTAAAAATATATATTTATTTTAAACATCCATTATTTTAACTCATAAGGCAATGAGAATGAGATGCAATCTGCAAGAAACAGTATGTGACGAGGAATTTTAAGGAAGGGAATATCAACTCAATTGGAAAAGTTCAAGAACAATTTGAGGAAGAGCAGTCTTTACTCCGACCTGGAGGAATGCTCAAATACCACAAAGAACAGAGGATTGAATGTGTGGTGGGAAGTGGAGGAAAGCAATCTGAAAATGACTGGTTTGCCCACAGTGAAATGCCTGCATTTAAAAGTGTAGGGATAATAGTATATTAAAAACACAGTTTCAATAGCAGAAGCTAGCCATTAATACAGCATGTGAAAAGTGCTAGGAAAGTGAGGATTGTTCACCGAGTCTGGCAGATCACAGAAGATTCACAGAGAATGGAACACTGGAATAGATTCTTGAATGGAAAATTATGAGGTTTCCAAGAAGACAAGAGGATTAAAGTATTCTGAGATGGGAAAAAAATGAGAAAGCACAGGAAAGAGAGACAACTTTTTGAAATTATAATATGTGTGAGGAGGACTGGGGAAAGGTGGGGGCTCAAAGGTAGTAAGGATTGTAAGGGTATTCCCTCCTGTGCTTTCTGAAAGAGTTTTGACTTCCAGCAGCGCAACACTAACAGACTTTTTCTTGGGTGCTGGGAAATAACATGATCAAATTTGTCTTTTAAAAAGGTACTTGGAAGGTACTGGATAAAAGAAAAGCAGAGAAGATGGGTTTCAATATATCCAAAGGCAGAAGGAAATCATCCAGGTGTATGAACACATGTTCCCAAGGTACAGTGAAGAAGCGAAGATTTTGGGAAATACGAAAAATCTAAAGGTGGCAAATGATTTCCTGTGGGAAAAGAGGACAGGCTGGGTTAGGGATGACTCTGTGACCAGGTGGACGGTGATGCTCTTCAACTAATGAATAATGTTGGTGGAGTGGTTCGGGGGTCAAGCTAATGAGCTCAGTGTTGAACATGTTGAGTTTAGGTGCCTGGCCTGGACCAGGGCCACAGATGTCACATCTTCAGTATTTGCTGGTAATTGAAGCCTTCAGAGTAGATTAGATTGCCCAAGAAGAGTGAGCTAAGCAGTGAGCTGAATGTGTAAGTCTGGAAATATACCATGTCAGGCATCCTCCAGCCTGTCCTATACTTAAGTGGCTGATTATTTTTAGGTAGCCTGTCAGATTACATTTATCCATTTTGTTGGTTTCAGCACTTTGTTCCATCTTGTTGACATCATTTAGAGTCTTGATTCTACCAGTCAACACATCAGCTATCCCAGACCTTCCATTTTAAAATGGTTTCTCACTATCACACACTACGCTCTCAACCTCCTTATAAAATAACTATAATAGGAATAAATGGTCACATAATCACTTAATAATTACAACTTTGAAAATAGCAAATGTGCCACTTCTTTTACAAAGGTTTTTGGAACTGGTAGAAGATAAAAGCCAGAAGTGAAAAGTCAATAGGATGAAATGTCAAGGAAAATGGTTAATAAAATGAATTACCGGGGGAAAAATTGTAGTTACTCAAATGAAATTCGTACTGATGGTAGAGAAAACAGAATAGGTGGTATGAAGGTGAAGAACACATCAAAAGTTGCCTCTGAATCCAGAATAAAAGAACAAAGAAATGGAAGGCAAGTGAAAATAAAATGCTAATAGTTACAAAGACTAGAGACCAGAACACTACCTTCAGAATATATTAGTTACAAAGATAGTAAATAACTGTATTTATAATTAAAGGGAAAAAATATCCTCAAATACAACAAACCAACAAACTATAAAAGCATGACAACCGAGAGATTCACAACATTTGATGGAAATTCAATGAAAAGAAACATACACTACTTATGTGTGTACTAATAAGGAACGACAGGAATTCAAGCTTAAAATTGGTAGGAGAGTAAGGAGCCAAAGGAAGAAAAATAAAGTTGGTCATTCACACCCTGTGGAGTCCTACATGGTAGAGATACAAACTTAAATCCAGCCAGTTATCCTTCATATTATAAAGAACCAGAAATGAAACACACATGCAGGAATCAAGGAGTTTAGAAGAGAAAATACCTATATTCTGTTGTTGAAACACCTACTGAAAACATACTTCAACCAATCAAAAGTTAAACTGACAGTAAGAACCTAACTACAGAAAAGCTGTATATAGAATGATATCTAAATTAAAAAAAAAAAACTTATTGGCAGGAGCTACACCCAACTTATCAAAATTATCTTAAGGAGAAATATTTTAATAATCCATACCTATTAGAATTGGCCATGAATTGAATCTGCAATAAAATAATTACACATTGAAATACACAGTCTTGCATTTTTTGTGCTTTGATATGTGTATTTGTCTTTAATAAGTTATTTACTTTTAAATAACAAGCTTTGTATTAAACATTTATATATCCTTAAATTTTATATTATCTGTGAAATTGATTAGCATGTCTCTGTTTTCTTAATTGAAGTCTTTGATGATTGTTAAATGCTATGGTTCCAGGACTTTGGGCCACTCTCCTAGGCAATCATTTGACAAGTTAAGCCAAGTATTATTTTATTAATGTTCTGGGACCACTTTTAACCAATTGCAAATCTGTGTAACAATAAACCACATTTTCCATCTTATTCAGAAGATTACTGCATATGCCCATCAATTGCACTGCTGAAATCAAGATATACTATGTCTATAGAGTTATCCTAATTTGCTGGTCTAATAACCCTATCAAAAACAAACAAAAACAAATAGGAAGATGTTAGCCTACCCCAACATGATTTTTTCCTGGGGAATTGATACTACTCCTAGGAATCTTTCCTAAGTATTCACAAATCTCCTTTCAAATGCATCATTTATAAGTTTTTCCATGGTTGCACATGAAATTGGCATATCAAATAAAAAATTCAAAATTTCAACTGCTTTTCAAATATTTAACCATCACCAATAATCTGACACCATTCCCATTTTCAAATATGAGCAATATACTTGCATATATTTCCGTAAGTTTCCAATGTCTTGGGATAATTATCCAATTGCATCTAGAAGCAAGATTTTAAAAGGCATCAAAGGAACAATGAATCTATTTATTGAGGACCAGCTGAGTGCCGACATCAGGGTGAATCTCACAAAGTTTCCTTTAATTAACTGATATAGCACACCACTGAACTGGCAGAGTTGTGTATATTTTGGAATTGAGAAAGCAAAGACTCTGATCCATAAAGTGACCACCTAAAATCATGCATAAAGCATGCCATGATGCTTAGCACAACATTTGGATCCATTGATTTTTATATTGCAGCAATGATTCTACTTAACCATCCATCAATAGCACGCAGTATTCCCTAAGTACTCACCTTCTCTTTCCTTGAGACACATTTTTAATCAAAATTAGGGCTTAGAAATTAATTCTTCCAAAACTTTACATTTGTTTTCTCAGCAGTTTTCCCTAAAGTGAATTCAGTAACTTGGCCCTACCTGCATGTGTTTTCACAGGATGCCCCCTGTTTTGTGCCCTACCTTTCAACTTCTTGTTTTCTTGTAGCCATCTGACTCCATGGGAGAGCCCCAGGACATCCTCCTCTCTCTTCCTCACTAGGATAATTTGTGATTAGACCACTACCATTTCATTCTTTAAAGGTGTTTCCTTTTAAATTTCCTGTAATCTGAGATAACAGTCAAGTACCCCTAGCTCTTCCTTCTCTTTCATGTCTGTTACAAAAAATTTCAATAAGGTAGTTTCTCTTCCTTTCAGATTTCCATTACTTGCATTGTCAGCAAATCATTTCCTTTTCATAATAATTAAAATGAGAACACCTTCACATGGTTTTAAATTTGCCACAAATATCTTGGTTGTTTTCCAAGATACTTGACCTCATCTTGTTAGAAGACAGTCACTGAACACCAAAAACACCTGGGTTGGCTGGAAGATTAAATGGTCCCACAGTCACTGAACACCAACAGCAGTGACCACTTCATTTAAACTACTTGTTTCCACTTTAGTGGATGCTACAGTCGGGGTCCCATTGCACACTGGGTGGTCTCACTTCAAGTTGTCCCTCTCAGTGGTTCTTGAGACAGCCTCTCTGGCACCCAAATGCCCCCCATCACACAGGACAAGCCCAATAAGGAGTTTGTTCTCAGCAGAAAATATTGTCCCTAATTTCACTGGCAGCCCCATTTATGCTACTTTCTCTCTAAATCCATCCATTTCTTCCTCCAACTTTCAATGCTCATTTTTGTTATTACTTATTTTCTTATTGACTCTAGGTTACCTGAGTCTGTCAAGTTCCCTCATTTATTCATTCATGCATTTACCTGACCCCTACTAAATTCTAGCTAAGTGTCAAGCCCTTTGCCTACTATGGAGAATTCTAAAATGAATGTGACATAGTTTCCACCCCCAAAGAGCTTGTGGTCTAATGAAGGGAATAACCTATAAATGAATAGTAATAATTCAACTTAATAAGTTCAATTATAGAAACACAAAGAGAAAAAATAAGTGAAAGTTAAAACTGAATTTAAGAAGCTCTATATAGAAGCTGCCATAGGAAAAAAATAAGAAAACCATAGAAGATAAAAAAAAAAACTAAAAGGAAACAAAACTACATCATGAAAAATACAATTCTTAAATGAGCTAAGTACAGGACATAAAATGAGATACCCACTAAGGCTTAGCATTCGAGGCAGCACAGAACATGCATGTAGTTAAATAAAAGTAAAACTGGAAAGGTGGCCAAGGCCAAGCAAAGATGCTGTGCTAAGGAAGATGAATTTTAACCGGAAATGTATGTGGAGTCCTTGGAGGTTTAAACACCATGTACTGACTTGATCAGAACTTATTTTATAAAAGTGTTTCTGCTGGCAATATGGAGAAAGGGTTGAAGAGGTGAAAAGAGTAGAGATAAAGGAAAGTCTGAAGGCTGTTGTAATAAACTAAGTGGTCATTGAGACCTGGACATGGTAGAGAGACTATAGAAATGACAACTATTTGAAACATTTAGGAGGTAGAATGAATATTACCTATTGACAGAGTAGTCCCAGAGAGTACAGAGCAGGTAGGTATTTAGAATCATCCCAGTTTGAGGGGTGTCTGGGTGACTCAGTCAGTTAAGCATCCGACTTCAGCTCAGGTCATGAACTCACAGTTCATGAGTTTGGGCCCTGTGTTGGCTCTGTACTGACAGCTTAGAGCCTGCAGCTTGCTTTGGATTCTGTGTCTCCCTCTCTGTCTGTCCCTCCCTCCCCCACCCCTCTCTCAAAAATAAATAAATATTAAAAAAATTAGAATGATCCCAGTTTCTGCTTAATTAATAAAAATAAGATTCAGGGAACCTGGGTGACTCTGTTGATTAAGTGTCCAACTCTTGATCTCAATTCAGGTCATGATCTCATGGTTCATGAGTTCGAGCCCTGTCAGGCTCTGTGCTGAGCATGGAACCTACTTGGGATTCTCTCTCTCTCTCTCTCTCTCTCTCTCTCTCTCTCTCTCTGTTCCTCCCTTACTCCTGCTCTCTCTCTCAAAATAAATAAATAAACTTTAAAAAATGATATTCGAGAAGAAAGGAGGTTGAATGAATAGGTGGAGCAGAGGACAGTTTCAGTACAGTGAAACTACCCTGTATGCCACTATAATAATGGATACATGTCATTATACATTTATCAAAATCTATGTAATGTATAACACAGTGAATGACCCTTAAGTAAACCATGACATTTAGTTAGCATTGTATCTGTGCTGGCTCATCAAATGTACAACACTAACATAAAATGCTAATGAAAGGGAAGTTGGGGGTACCTGTGTGGCTTAGTTGGTTAAGTGTCCAACTTGGCTCAGGTCGTGATCTCACAATTTGGTAGTTTGAGCCCCGTATTGAGCTCTGTGCTGACAGCTCAGAGCCTGGAGCCTGCTTTGGATTCTGTGTGTCCCTGTCTCTCTCTGCCCCTATCCCACTGGTGGTCTCTCTATCTCTCTCTCTCTCTCTCTGTCTCTCTCTCTCTTTCAGAAATAAAACTTAAAAAAAATTAGGGAAATTTGTGGGAGAGAGTATAAAGGAACTCTCCATACTTCCCATTCAATTTTCCTATAAGCCTGAAACTGTTCAAGAAAATAGTTTACTATTAAAAAACAAAATATAAAGTGCGAGAAGCACCAACTTGAGATCTCCCAGCACACTGGGCATGACACTTTATGTTAGCATTGAGGAGGGTCATCTCTTGAGCATAGTCCATAGAGTAAGTATGGGAAAGCCCTGTCTTTCCACTTCCTTGAGAACCCACCATCTGCCTCAGAGGGCTGGACTCCATGCTTCTGAAATTCTTTCACAACATGATGCTGCAGCTGTTGATGTGACAGGAGAGAATGGGGCATGCACCCCATCACAGGAGCTGCACAATACATCTGCCCCTTACGAACCCAGCTCCCTTGAATCATATGATTTTTGCACTCATAAGCCTGAGCACGAATACTGATTCTACAGCCAGTTTGTGCATATGGATGACTTAGCACAGCTATCAAATCTGGAACTTTTCAATTCATGAATCTCAGGGTTCAGATGTGAAACACTACACACACAGCAAACTGCATTTCACACTATTCTAATGGATCCACGAATATAGGAGCAAAAAAGAATAAGAAGGATGAAAAAAATCAAAAGATGTGGAAAATCTCCAATTTGGCCTTTAGAAAAAGGTGTCCTGTCAACACTTTGCCCAGTAGGAGACCAATATGTATACACAACATATGCATTTGTCCTCAAGATAAAAATAGAAACAAAAATGCCAAAGTCAACCTTTTTCATTGCATACATACAATATGCACATACACACATTGTTACACAATGTGATAACTTCTAAGAAAGACAAGTACTGGAGTCTCTAAAGAGAAAAACAGAAAACGGTGATTTAAACTGAGGTGTATCCAGGAAGGCCACTCTGGAGGAGATGATATTTGAGCAGAGGCTTAAAGGATGGTCAGAGTTGACTAGGTAAAAAAACAGAGATGAGTATTCCAAAAATATAAATTAGCTTAAGTAAAAGCCACAGAGTAGGAAACTACCTGTGACCTTTGATGAGCGTACAGGAGCCAGGGAAGCAAAAATATTGAGAAATTATAGCAGGTTAAGTTAGAGAGGGCATTCAGAATGCCCCTACAGCTTTGTAGAAACTCTTGAAATAAAGTAGTATTGGTCTTCCAACTTAGTTCTTCTTTATCAAAATTCTTTCCCCCATACTAGACACTTTGTATGTGCATCTGTATGTATATATACATGTATAGTCTACAGAGTAGACTCTCTTTCTCCTCTCTCTCTCTCTCTCACATACACACACAGTCTTTGGAATTTTGATAGTGGTTGCATTAAATCTATAGCTCAGTTAGGAAGGTCTTCTATCTCAACAATATTGAATATTCCAATCCAATCCATGGATATTGGATATCTTTACATTTATTTAGATCTTTCAATTCTCTTGGAAACATATTTCACTAATTTTTTCACTGAGGAAAAATCTTTTACATCTTCACATCTTTTAAAAATACATTCCTGGGAGGAGCCAAGACGGCAGAACAGCATGGAAGTTTTTTGTGTGTCTTGCATCCATGAAATACAGCCAGACCAACACTAAACCATCCTACACACCTAGAAAACTGACTGGAGGATTAACACAACAATCTGCACAACCTGAACCACAGAATTCAGCAGGTACGTGGCATGGAGAAGTGAACTTGGGGAGCGAGAAGGTGCGGGAAGGGAGGTGCTTTTGTGAGTGGAGAGAGCACGGATACAGGGGGTGGGGGGGAGAATACGGGAAAAGCACCCCTCTCCAAAAGCAGCTGGAGAGAAAGTGGAAAATTGGACACAGTCACAGGGACTAAACTAAAAAGGGAGAAAGGAGAAAGGAGAGGGTTTAAATTCCATTAAGACTGTAAACAAGGGGAGTGTAAAGGCTGCAAGTCCGCAGCTTGATACTTGGAGGTGCTCTGGTGGGAAGGGCGAATCCCCAGGAATAGAGTGGGGTCCGGGAGGTTCTTGGACCACATGGGGAAAAGTGGTTCCACTGCTGGAAGGACATTTGGTAGAGACGGTTGAGGCCACCTGGTCCCAGCAGACCCCAGAGAACGGCCACATTTGCTGGTGCTGGAACAAGGTCATTAAGGGCGAAGCCTGGTGCCAGATGTGTGTTGTGATTTTCCATAATCCCTGAAAAGCTGCTGCTACACTATTTCACAAACCTTTTCTGGGGCGAGCTGGCACATGACCATAGTCTCGGGACACTGGCAGCAGCAGGGTCCAGCAAGTGTTCCTGGGTGCAGCCGACATTCGGCTATTGCTCATTCAGCCATTGCTCGGTGAGAACCTCTGACAGAGGGGGCGAAACGGGTCAAAGCCTCAGTCCTTTAGAAGTAAGGGACCAGGGAAAACAGCCGCATCTGAGACAAAACCCGGTAGAGAGGTACTACCTGGGGCCTGGTCACAGAGAGTGAAAATGTGGGGAGTGGACAAAAGTTGAAGAGAGAAGACGGGTACGCAATTGCTGATCTGGGAGAACAGATTGGGTAGCTGGGTGGCACCATTTTCATCACTCTCACGCATGCGTATACACACCTATGAGCCCAGCAACAACACACCCCAGTAGGTTACCAGCGCCATCTAGTGGAGAAAGGAGCTGTTACACTAAGCCCCGCCCAGTGGGCCAACTTCGCTCTCAGGAACACAAATCTCACCGCTGGCTTAGTTTATGGACCATAAAGTGCTACACAGACTGATTTCTAGGGGAAAATGAAATAATTTCAGTCCTACTTCAATCTGTTAGCAGGTCCATGTTTTCAATTTTCTTTCTTTTTTTTTTTGTTTTCTCTTTAACACTTCTTTTTCTTCAATATAGAAAGAGAAAAAAACTCATTTTTTTCCAATTTTTATTCAAAATATTTTTCTGTAATTTTTATTACTATATTTTTACTTTTCTGTAATTTTTTTTCAAATTCTATTTTACTGCCATCATTTTATTTTAGCCTACTTCGGGGTATTCACCTTTTCAAATTTTCAAAAAATTTCCTTTTTCTTTCTTTTTCTTTTTTTCTCTTTTTTGTTTCTTTTCTTTTTCTTGAATGCAGAAAGAGAAAAACTTCATTTTTACTTTCAATGATAACACCACAACCCAAAACCTCTAGGATGCAGCAAAGGTGGTCATAAGAGGAAAGTATATAGCAATCCAGGCTTTCCTAAAGAAGGAAGAAAGATCTCAGATACACAATCTAACTTTATTGTGTTAAGGAGCTGGAAAAGGAACAGCAAATAAAACCCAAAACCAGCAGAAGACAGGAAATAATAAAGATTAGAGCAGAAATTAATGCTACCGAGACCAAAAAACAGTAGAACAGATCAATGAAACCAGAAGCTGGTTCTTTGAAAGAATTAACAAAATTAATAAACCACTAAGCAGTTTGATCAAAAAGAAAAAGAAAAGGACCCAAATAAATAAAATCAAGAATGAAAGAGGAGAGATCACAACCAACACAGCAGAAATAAAAACAACAATAAGAGAATATTATCAGCTATTGTATGCCAATAAAATGGGCAATCTGGAAGAAATGGACAAATTCCTAGAAACATATACACTACCAAAACTGAAACAGGAAGAAAGAGAAAATTTGAACAAACCAGCACCAGTAAGGAAACCAAATCAGTAATCAAAAATCTGCCACAAAACAAGAGTCCAGGGCCAGATGGCTTTCCAGGGGAATTCTACCAAACATTTAAGGAAGAGTTAACACCTATTCTCTTGAAGGTGTTCTAAAAAATGGAAATGGAAGGAAAACTTCCAAACTCTTTCCATGAAGCCAGCATTACCTTGATTCCAAAATCAGACAGATAACCCACTAAAAAGGAGAACTATAGACCAATTTCCCTGATGAACATGGATGCAAAATTCCTCAGCAAGATATTAGCCTAACTGGATCCAACAGCACATTCAAAAAATTATTCACCATGACCAAGTGGGATTTATATCTGGGATGCGGGCTGGTTCAATATCTGCAAAACAATTAACGTGATTCATCACATCAATAAAAGAAAAGACAAGAACCATAGGATCCTCTTAATAGATGCAGAGAAAGCATTTGACAAAATACAGCATCCTTTCTTGATAAAAACCCTCAATAAAGTAGGGATAGAAGAAGCATACCTCGAGATCATAAAAGCCATACATGAAGGACCCAATGCTAACATCACCCTCAATGGGGAAAAACAGAGAGCTTTCCCCCTAAGGTCAGGAACAAGACAGCAATGTCCACTCATGTCACTGTTATTCAACATACCATTGGAAGCCTTAGCCTCTGCAATCAGGCAACACAAAGAAATAAAAGGCATCCAAATCAGTCAGGAGGAGGTCAAACTTTCACTCTTCGCAGATGACATAATACTCTATATGGAAAACCCAAAAGATTCCACCCCAAAACTGCTAGAATTGATTCATGAATTCAGCAAAATTGCAGGATATAAAATCAATGCACAGAAATTGGTTGCATTCTTATGCACCAACAATGAAGTGACAGAAAGAGAAATCAAGGAATTGATCCCATTTACAGTGGCACAAAAAACCATAAAATACCTAGGAATAAACTAACCAAAGAGGTGAAAAATCTATACGCTGAAAACTATAGAAAGCTTATGAAAGAAATTGAAGAAGACACAAAAAAATGGAAAAAGATTCCATGCTCCTCGATAGGAAGAAGAAATATTGTTAAAATGTCAATACTACCCAAAGCAATCTACATATTCGATGCAATCCCTATCAAAATAACACCAGCATTCTTCACAGAGCCAGAACAAATAATCCTAAAATTTGTATGGACCAATAAAGACCCCAAATAGCCCAAGCAATCTTGAAAAAGAAAAGCAAAGCAGGAGGCATCACAATCCCAGACTTCAAGCTATACTACAAAGTTGCAATCATCAAGACAGTATGGTACTGGCACAAGAACAGACACTCAGATCAATGGCACAGAATAGAGAACCCAGAAATGGACCCACAAACATATGGCCAACTAATCTTTGACAAAGCAGGAAAGAATATCCAGTGGAATAAAGACAGTCTCTTCAGCAAGTGGTGCTGGGAAACCCTGACAGCGACATGCAGAAGAATGAACCTGGACCACTTTCTTACACCATACACAAAAATAAACTCAAAATGAATGAAAGTCCTAAACATAAGACAGGAAGCCATCAAAATCTTCGAGGAGAAAGCAGGCAAAAACCTCTTTGATCTTGGCCGCAGCAACTTCTTACTCAACACATCTCCAGAGGCAAGGGAAACAAAAGCAAAAGTGAACTACTGGGACCTCATCAAAATAAAAAGCTTCTGCACAGTGAAGGAAACAATCAGAAAAACTAAAAGGCAACTGACAGAATTGGAGAAGATGTTTGCAAATGACATGTCAGATAAAGGGTTAGTATCCAAAATCTACAAAGAACTTATCAAACTCAACACCCAAAAAACAAATAATCCAGTGAAGAAATGGGCAAAAGACATGAATAGACACTTCTTCAAAGACATCCAGATGGCCAACCGACACATGAAAAAATGCTCAACATCACTCATCATCAGGGAAATACAAATCAAAACCACAATGAGATACCACCTCACACCTGTCAGAATGGCTAACATTAACAACTCAGGCAACAACAGATGTTGGCAAGGATGCGGAGAAAGAGGGTCTCTTTTGCATTGTTGGTGGGAATGCAAGCTGGTGCAGCCACTCTGGAAAACAGTATGGAGGTTCCTCAAAAAACTAAAAATAGAACTACCCTACGACCCAGCAATTGCACTACTGGGCATTTATCCAAGGGATACAGGTGTACTGTTTTGAAGGGACACATGCACCCCCATGTTTATAGCAGCCCTATCAACAATCGCCAAAGTATGGACAGAGCCCAAATGTCCATCGATGGATGAATGGATAAAGAAGATGTGGTGTACATGTATATATACATTATATATATATATATATATATATATATATATATATATATAATGGAGTGTTACTTGGCAATCAAAAAGAATGAAATCTTGCCATTTGCAACTACATGGATGGAACTGGAGGGTATTATGCTAAGTGAAATTAGTCAGTCAGAGAAAGACAAAAATCATATGACTTCACTCACATGAGGACTTTAAGAGACAAAACAGATGAACATAAGGGAAGGGAAACAAAAATAATATAAAAAAGGGAGGGGGACAAAACAGAAGAGACTCATAAATATGGAGAACAAACTGAGGGTTGCTGGAGGGGTTGTGGGAGGGGGATGGGCTAAATGAGTAAGAGGCATTAAGGAATCTACTCCTGAAATCATTGCTTCATTATATGCTAACTAATTTGGGTATAAATTTTAAAAAATAAAAAATAAAGTAAAAAAAATTTTGTTTGCTACTTGTTGGTTGTTAGTATATAAAAATACAATTGATATTTGTATGGAGACTTTGTTTCTTATCAACTATGAAGATTTATTTATTAAATTTAATTTTATTAGAAGATCATTAGGATGTTCTTCAAAGACTATTATGCCATCAGAAAACAAAGACAAGGTGGGGTGACTGGGTGACTCAGTTAAGCATCCGACTTTGGCTCAGGTCACCACCTCACGGTTTGTGGGTTTGAGCACTGTGGCAGGCTCTGTGCTGACAGGTCAAAGTCTGGAGCCTGCTTCAGATTCTGTCTCCCTCTCTCTCTACCGCCCCTCCCCCAATAAACATTAAATTTTTGTTTAAAAAAAGAAAAGAAAGGAAGGGTTACTTCTTACTTTCAAGTCTTTTATTTCTTTTATTGCTTGTTGGTCAGGCAGGAACACACAGAACAATGTTGGTGGAAATGCAGTGAAGATGTCATCATTGAGTATATTGTTAGTAGTCAGTCCCCTATGCTTGTTATCAGCATGGAATTTTCCTTTAATTCACTTATTTTTTAATAATGAATGGGTGTAGAATTTTGTCAGATGCTTTTCTGTACATTTGAGATGATGATGGAATTTTTGTCCTTGATTTTATTAATATGGTAGTAACATTGATTGGTTCTGAAATACTGAAAGAAGCTTGTATCCCAGGGAAAAAACTCCACTTGAATATGACATATTATCCTGTTTATACATTGCTGGATTCAAATAACCACTACTATTTTGTTGAGGATGTTTGCATCTAGGTTCACAGGGGATACTGGCTAGTAATTTTCTTTTCCTGTAATATCTTTTTCAGCTTTGGGTATCAGAGTTAGGCCAGTTTCATTAAATGAATTTAAAAACATTTTCTCCTCTTTATGTTCTGAAAGAGCTTATGACTTGTCTTAGTTCTTTGAATGTTGGATAGATCTCAACAGTAAAGCCATTTGGCCTCAATTTCATTTGTGGTAAGGCTCACAATCCATTATCTTTAATACATAGATATTCAGATTTCTATCTCTTTTTAAATCAATTTTTGTAAGTTGTGTTTTAAAAAAAGATATATCCATTTCATCTAAGTTTAATTTATTGGCATAAAGTTGTCAAATAACTTTTAAAATACTGTCTTATTATCTTGTTAATTTTTTTTTTAATTTTTATTTATTCGAGAGAGAGACAGTGAGCATGAGTAGGGGAGGAGTAAACAGAGAGGGAAAGAGATACCAAGCAGGCTCTGGCTGCCAACAAAGAGCCCAGCGCAGGGCTTGAACTCATGAACCGTGACATCATGACCTGAGCTGAAATCAAGAGTTGGATGTTTAACCAACTGAGTCACCTAAGCGCCCCTGTCTTATTATCCTTTTAATGTCTGAAGGATCTAAAGCAAAATCCCCTCTTTCCTTTCTGATATTGGTAATTCAGTTTTCTTTCATTTATTTTACTGTTTTTTAATTTGTTTTTCTTGATGAGTCTTGCTTGGAGTTTACCACTTGGAGTTTAAACTTATCAAAAAACCAACTTTTGCCTTTGCTACTCTTCTATTATCACACACATTCCATTTCTTTCTTTAAAATTAGTTTGAGTTTAGCATATTCTTATTTCTCTATCTTTTAAAGGGGGAACTAAGAATCATGAACTTAAACATTCTTCTGCTTCTTTTAAAAAAATTTTTTTTTAACATTTCATTTTATTTTTTGAGAGACAGAGAGAGACAGAGCGAGAGAAGGGGAGGGGCAGAGAGAGAGGTAGAGACAGAATCTAAAACAGGCTCCAGGCTCTGAGCTGTCAGCACAGAGCCTGATGTGGTGCTCGAACCCACTAACATGAGATCATAAGCTGAGCTGACGTCAGATGCTCAACGAACTGAACCACCCATTGGCCCTTGTTTTCTTCTTAATAGGCATTTAAAACTATAAAACTTTTCTTTTAGCACTATTTTAGCAGAATTACACAAATTTTGATATGTTGTGTTTTCATTATCACGTGGTAAGAAATATTTCTTAAACATTTCTTTTGGTTTTTTTTTTCTTTGACCCACAGGTTTAGAATTATGTTATCTAAATTTGACTGGGGATTTTCTAGATTATTTATTTTTGTTGCTTTCTAATTTAACTTAATTATACTGATAGAACATACTCTGGAAGATTTTACTTTTTTGAAACTGGGTGAAATGTAACTTTAATGGCCCAAGAAATCATCTGTCTTGGTGGATGTTCCATGTATACTTGAAAGAAATGTCTATTTTGCAATCATTGGGTGTAGTGTTCTATAAATGTCAACCATGTCAAGTTGGTTTATAGTGTTGTTTAGATCTTCTACAACCTTACTGGTCTTTTGTTTACTTGCTAGATCAGTTTATAATGGGATGAAGTTAAAATTTGGACTATTTTAGATTTTTCTGTTTCTCCCATTAGATTTGTCAAATTTTACTGCATACTTTGATGCCTCCTTATTAAGTGAATACATATTTAGAACTGTTTTTCTGATGAAATTGCTCCTTTTATTGTCACACAATATCCTATTTTATCCCTTGTAATACTGTGTGGTATACAGATGACCTTTGAACAACATAGGTTTGAACTGCATGGGTCCACTTGGATTTTTTTGGATACAGTATAGTACTGTAAATGTATTTTCTCTTCCTTATGATTTTCTTAATAACATCTTCTCTTCTCCAGCTTACTTTATTGTAACAATACAGTATATAATACATATAACATAAAATGTGTGTTAATTGACTATGTTATCAGTAATGCTTCTGGTCAACAGTAGGCTATTAGCAATTAAATATGGGGGAATCAAAAGGTATATGTAAATTTTTGGTTGTGCAGAAGTCAACACCACCAACCCTTGCCTTGGTCAAGAGTCAATTGTGAAGTACTTTACTACTGAGATAGCCTAACCAACTTTCTTATGTTTTTTGTTTGCATGGCATATCTTTTCCCTTCCCTTTCAATCTACCTGTGCCTTTAAGTTTAAAACTCTTGTAGACAGTGAAGTTTTTCCTGTTTATAGTTGTTAATGATGGAAGTTTTAGTCAGGTACCTGCTACTCCATCATGGCAGGTACAGGAATTCCCGCATTCTTTTTTATGAGTACCATTTATATGCACCACCTTCCTTTTCCAGTTTGTGGTGCCCCGAAGGAAGGAACTGATGTGTAGCTCTGTTAAAATGCATTTGTTAGATGCAGCCAGTGACTTCAGTCTATTGTAATTATATAGATCTTTTTTTTCTCATCAGAGGCATTGCTTTCCAAACTTTAATATAAATAAAAGTCACTTGGAGACTTAGTGAGACACAAATTTTAAATCGGGAGATCAAAAACGAGGCCTGAGATTCTAATCTATGTCAGCAATACTGGTCTGTGAAACATGGTTTGAATAGCAATAATGTATAGGATTTGCTAACTTGCAAAGAGTCATTCGGGTCTTCTCAGCAAGGTTACCAACCTAAATGACTTGATGGTACAAGGTATGTATGTGAGAGTGTGAAACCAACAGATGTAAAAAAAAGCACACAAAAAAAACCCAAAAACAAACACACAAACAAAAACAGAGGATAGCAGGACCAGATGTAACCAGAAGAGCGCTAGCACCACCAGTCATTCAAATTTAAATATTTAAAACACTATGATCTACAAATTAAAAACAAACAAACAAAACTTGTGAGGTAAATTCACATCATATCCAACTGTTTATAATTCTTATTCAATGTCTTTATCCATATATTAATTGTAAAAATAAACACTTGATGTCCAACTTAATAATAAGCCATGTGTAAATAGTCTTTAAGTTCATTCTTCAAAGAGCAATTGATCTACCTTGCGTTTGACCATGACTTCTTAGATACAACGCCAATAGCATGATCAATAAAAAAACCCCCGATAAATAGACTTCTTTTGGCCTAATTGATAACTAGCCCTATCCTTCATATTATTCCCCATTTTATCCACAAATATATCTTAAAACGAGATAGGTCTTAGGAAAGCCCATATATATATATATATATTTCTCTCTTTCTTTCTCTGTATATATTTTTAAATATAAATAATAACTTACTAATATATAAATAAACATAAATATATATTTATAGTTAAATATAAATGATATAAAATAATAATTATAAATAATATAGAAATGTTTAATTATTCATCTCTCATAACCCTTTTACTTATTAATACATAAAGTTCTTCCATGTCTTTTCATACCTTGATAGATCATTTAATTTTAGTACTGAATAATATTCCATTGACTGGATGTACCTGAGTTTATTTATCCATTCACCTCTTGCTTCCACATTTAGGTAATTACAAGTAAAGCTGTCATAAAAATTCGTGTGCAAGTTTTTGTGTAGATATGTGTCTTCAGTTCATTTGGGTACAATGCCAAGGAGTGTGACTGCTGGATCACATGGTAAGAGTAGGTTTAGTTTTGTAAGAAACTCTCAAACTTTCTTCTGAAGCTGCTGTACCATTTTCCATTCCCACCAGAAATGAGAGTTCCTGTTGTTCCACATCCTCACCAGTATTTGGTGGTGTCAGTGTTTTACATTGTGACCACTCTCATAGGTGTGTAGCAATATCTCATTGTTATTTTATTTTTCAGTTCCCTAATGATACATATTACACATCTTTTCATATGGCTCTTTGCCATTTGCCTATCTTCTTGGTGAGATATCTGTTCAGATCTTTTTTCCCATTTTTAAAATGGGTTGTTTGTTTTCTTATTGCTCAATTTTAAGAGTTCTTTATATATTTTAATTAAAAAAAATTTTTTTTTACATTTATTTATTTTTTGAGAGACATAGAGACACAGAGCACAAGTTGGGGAGGGACAGAGAGAGAATGAGACACAGAATCCGAAGCAGGTTCCAGGCTCTGAGCTGTCAGCACAGAGCCCAACGTGGGGCTTGAACTCACAAACTGTGAGATCATGACCTGAGCTGAAGTTGGATGTCCAACCGACTGAGTCACCCAGGCACCCCAAGTTCTTTATATATTTTAGATACTAATCCTTTATTTGATATATATATTTGCAAAGATTTTCTCCCAGTCTGTGACTTGTCTTCTCATTCTCTTACCAGTATCTTAGTCACAGTTTTAAATTTTAATCAAGTCCAACTTACCAATTTTTCTTTTATTGATTGTGCTTTTGGTGTTGTAGCTAAGAAATCATCACCACACCCAAGGTCATCTAGATTTCAGTTTATCACAAGACTGCAAATAATTATAAAAACATTTAAAATAAAAAGCTTACAGCAAGTTTTGTGTGTATAAAGATCATTTTTTACATCAGGAAGATTGGAAGGAAAACCAATCAGAATAAATTAGATTGTCAGTGTGTTCCTTTCTGAAATTGTATGAATGTGTGGGCATAAGACAAAGCTCTTATCATGGATTGCCTATCTTTCCCTAGCTTAGCACAAGAATTTATCTGAAGGAAGTATATGCTTATTTTAGTTTACAAATTTGATGTTTCCAAATTCTATGAAAAGAAGAAGAAACATTTTAAACACCATGACTAGGCCATCTATAGCAACCTCTCCGTTTTATATATACAGAAACTAAGAATGAGAAGGGACAAGTGACTAATGTCATCTACCCAGCTGGTGACAATACCAAAACAGAGTTGTCTATTTCCTAGACTATCATCTTCTCACTCACTTCTCCCAGTCATGCTGCTTTTCCTCAATCCAGGAATCCAAACCTCAGGGCTATTATTTTGACTACCAATATCCTTGTCAGCAACAACAATTGTATCTAGACTTATATGATCTTTTCTATGTGCCAGGTTATATTCTAAACTATAACATATATTTGTTAATCTCCCCTCAATAGTCCTACGAGATAGATGCTATTCTTACTCCTATGTATAGGTGGAAAAGTGAAGTACAGAGAGATTAGGTAAATTACCCAAGATCACACAGTTAGTAAGTGGGAGAAAAGATTTGAACCCCGGCAATCAAGCTTTAGTATCTATGTCATTACAACCACACTCTGTACATCTCTTAGTCATGCCACTGTGCTTCTGCTTGCCAACATGAGCCTCCAGGCCAAATGGGATCCCTCTGAATGTGATCCTTCTGAATTCTACTCACCTAGAACTTTAACCAAAGCATTTCCTAAATACAGGGCATTGATGCCTGCACTGCCAAACCACCTGCCAATGCTACCATTTTCAAATGAGTCTGCTTTCATCATAACGGGTGAAGATCAATCTGTAATTGCAATGGAGAGGAAAGTAATTACATTTTGAGGCATGTTTAGTGAACTAAAAGTAAGATAGGCCCTCATCCCTGAATGGGCCTCATACACACTCCAAACGAAAAAGCTAAAAATTGCTTAAGGTAACTGTTTTATATATATATATATATATATATATATATATATATATATATATATATCTGTTCTCTAAAAAATTTCAATCTCTCTTGGATACCAGCCTTCCCTATGTCTTTAAAGGAATTTATAGGTTTTAAAGACCAGGACATTTACATGGACAGTGACTATGAACATTTATAAGGGGTATTACAATCATTATTGAATGGTTTTATATTAGTTTGAAAATGTATAGGCTGAGATCATTTAGATTAATAAGAAAGATTCATCAGTAAAGAGAGGACATATACCCATCATTAACCTTCCAGATACCTACTAAAATGACTGTGTAATTTTTTAAACTATAGGAAATAATGTATCATGAACTTAAGGAAGGATGCTACCCACTTATCAGATATTTTGGGAAAGCAAATTAGTGGGAGATAGTAATGGAAGATTCAAATTCATCTTGCTTTGAAAGTGCATCATCTCAGTGGATTTCCCTTTGTATATACGTGGACAAAACAGTTGAAAGTAATGGAGCAGTTGAAAGCAATAATGGAAGGCCCTGGAATTCCTCTAACTTCTGCAGAATACAGTGTTCAGAAATCCCAGTTCACTGGCATTTATCTCTGACACAGAGAAGAACATTTCCAGAAAGAAGGTTAAGAAACACTGTGGCTTTTCTTACAGTTGTAGAGACTGCATCAGTCAGGATTCTAGAAACAGAAACTTTATCAGGGCAAAAGCACTAAAAAGGAAAATTTTCCATTAAGGCACAGGACTGGTAATGGGAATTTATGTCACAGTTTCTAGTTAAACTCACCAGTCCAGGTTACGATCTGAGGGGATGATTCTACCTGCAGCCAGGTTAACTATTAGGAGGCTCACAGAGTCTTTACATATCAGTTTATGGAACAAGTTATCCAGAATCAAGGAAGAACAAACTAGACATCAAAACAACAAAATGGAGGTACAAGGAAAGGATTTAGTATGAAATAAAAAATATGTAAATATTTTATATTATATTGCATTGAAGACACTAAAAACATATTGTTTGAAAAGTATATGTTAAAGAAAATATAGTTTTAAAAATATTTGGTTTTCTGTAGGCATAATTCACTATAGTAAAGACTCTTACAACTGAAAATTAAAAATTCCATAAAGAGTGGCAGAGACATAAAAAGAGGTACTAACAGAGTGATAGGGAGAGAAAATGAAGGGTAAATACAAACATAAAAGGAGAATTTATATACTCATTAATGTTGTTGAAAAGGAAATGAACACTGGAAAAAATCTAATCAAAAATTTGGAAGACAAACTGAAGAACTCTCAGAATAAAAAGTAAAAGGATGATGAATTGAAAATTATCAAAGAGAATACAACAGACATGGAGGACTCATAACATCAACATATGAAAAGTTGAATTTCCTGGAAACAAAATGAAAACAAATGAAAAGAATGTAATACACAAGGAAATATTTAATAGATAACAAAATTATTGAGCTAAAGTTATCAGGTTGTTTTTGCATGTAAAAATAACTCAGAATTCTAATCATAATTAATAGCATATAGGCCAACTCATTAAATATTGATGGAAGTTTTTAAATTCAATGATGTTATTAAGGTTAATTACGAGGAAGAAAGCATAGAAAAGGAGGAGAAGTAAAGGAGGAAGAAAAGAAGAAGGAGGGGAGAAAAATGAAAAGGGATTAGAAACAGAGAGAAGAGACAAGGAAGAAGATAAGCAGGGAGATAAGGAAAAAGTGGGAAATAATGGAAAGAAGACAGAGAAGAAGGAAGAAGGGGGAATAGTTAGGAAGAGGAGGGGGAGAAGGATAAAGGGAAGGAGAAGGAGGATAAAGGGAAAAGGAAGAAGAAAGTGATGAATAGAAGGGATAGGTGGAGAAAGGAATAAGAGGGAAGAGGAGAAGGAGAAGGAAGGATTAAAGTAGAGGGAGGAAGAGGAAAGGCAGCAAGAAGGGTATGAAGGAGAGAAGAGAAGGAGGAAGAAGAAGAGGAGGGAGAAAAAGAAGATGGAGAAAAAGAGGAGAGAACAGAGGAAAGAGTGAGAAGGAAAGATAGGAAAAGAAAAAGGAGGGGAGAAGATAGTGAATGGAGTATTCTCAGGCTTCTGTATAGCATTACACACAGGAAAAACAATGGAGCAAATTCTATAGAATCCATACACTAGAGCAAATTCTATACAATATTAAGGGAAAAGTTGTAACACAAGAATATTATACCCAGCTAGGTTTTAATTCATGCATAAATGCAACAGAAAACGATTCTCATATATATTATCTAAGAAAATATACCACTCTTGCTAGATCTATTGCTCAAATAACTACTCTAGCTGAACAAAAAGTCACCAATAAAGAAATGAACAATGGCTAAATTGCAGAATAGAGAGATTCAACAATCACTGAAACCCCTGGAACATAGGCTTCAGTCCAAATAATGACCATAAATGCAGATGGGATAAAACAAAAGAATGAAAATGTCAAACATATATATTAGAGAAACTATTATATATTAGAAGAAGGAGGATGAAGTGGAGAAGGAGACAAGAAATAACAATAGTAAACTGGGCCTAAAAACTCAGATTATAATACCAAAACATGATTGAGTAGGTGGAAGGAGAGGAGGGAAAAAAAGTATGCCAGTATCATCTTCCATAGGAAGAGATACAAATATATGGTTTCACATTTGATTCTGAAAGAGAAATAGCAATGCATGTAGATTAAGCATAAAGGAAACCACTAAAGAGTAAAAGATGATGCTTACTTTCCAGTTGTGGTGGTGGAGGGTGGGGAAACCACAGTAATAATAATGGTAATAGAATGCTAAACATCATAAAAACAATTTAGAATGTATAAGTAGAAATGATAGAAGATTAAATATATTTATATTATACTACCTGTCAATTGTATGCCAATAAATTGGAAAACCTAAATGAAATGAACAAATTCCCAGCAACACACAATCTACACTAAAGAATAATGAACACCAGGATGCCTGGGTGGCTCAGTCGGTTAAACATCTGACTCTTGATATTGGCTCAGGTCATGATCTCACAGTCGTGGGGATTGAGCCCCATATCGGGATCTGTGCTGAGCATGGGCCTGCTTGGGATTCTCTCTCTCTCACTCTCTCTCTGCCCCTCCCCCCTCAAAATAAATTAATAAACTTAAAAAAATAAATAATAATAAACACCAATCATTCTCAAGTTTTTACCCAAAAAATTCAAGAGAAGGGAACACTTCCTAACTTATCCTATGAGGCCAGAATTATCCTGCTACAAAATCCCAAAAAAGGGAAAAGAAAACTACAGACCAATATTCTTGAGTAATATTGATGCAAAAATCCCCAACAAAATACAGTAAACTTGGTTTGCGAGCACAGTTTGTTCTGGAAACATGCTTATAATCCAAAACACTTGTATATCAAAGCGAATTTCAAGAACCATTGGCTCAGTTGTGATCATGTGACATTTGGTGTCACATACTACTCATATTGCAAGACATGGCTCATTTATCAAGTTAAAATTTATTAGAAATGTTTGCTCATTTTGCAGAACACTTGCAGAACAAGTTACTCATAATCCAAGGTTTTACTGTACTAGGAAATTGAATTCAATAGCATAATAAAAAAAATTATGCACCAGGACTAACCAATATATTCTTGGAATACAAGGATGGTTCAACATACAAAGATCTATCAGTATAAAATAGTATGTTACCTGAATGAAGGAAAAAAAACACATCATCTCAGGGGAGGAAAAGCATTTGACAAAATGCAATACCATTTCATGATAAAAACTCAACAGACCAGGAAGAAAAGGAAACTACCTTAATATAATAATGGCCATGTATGAGAAACTCAAAGCTATCGTCATACTCAATGCTTGTCCTCTAAGGTCAGGAACAAAACAAGAATGTCCATTTTCAACACTTCCGTTCACCATAGTACTAGAAGTCTTAGACAATTAGGCAAGAAAAGAAAAGATTTTCAAATTGGAAAGAAAGAAGTAGAAGTATCTCCGTTGTCAGACAACATGACCTGATATATAGAAAACCTTAAAATCAGACACACACCCAAACACACAACTATTAGAATTAATAAATGAATCAGCAAAGTTGTAGGATACAAAATCAATGCACCAAAATCAGTTGCATTTCTATACGTTAACAATGAACAATCTGAAAGGGAATCCAAAAGCAATTCCAGGTAAAATAATATCAAAAAGTATAAAATACCTAGTGATACACTTAAAACCAAAAAAAAAAAAAAACAAAAAAACAAAAAACCACATATAGTGAAAACTAGAAAATTTTTCTGAAAGAAATTAAAGACACAAATAAATGGAAAGACATCTGTGTTCATGGACTGGAAGACTTCATATTGCTAAGATGTCAATACTACCTAAAGCAATCTACAAATTCAATGTAACCTCTATCAAAATTCCAATGGTGTTTCAGGAAGAAAGAGAAAATTTCATTCTAAAATTCCCCCTCCTACAGGGGACCTCAAATAGCCAAAACAATTTTGAAAAAGAACAAAGTTGGAGACCTCAAATTTCTTGAATTCAAAACATATTACAAAGCTATAGTAATCAAAACAGTGTGGTACTGGCAGAAGACAGACACATAGACCAATGGAATAAAGTAAAAGCTCCAGAAATATTATCACATTATATGGCCAAATGATTTCAAACAAAGGTGTAAAAACCATTCAATGAGAAAAGGACGGTGTTTTTAACAAATGGTGCTGGGAAAGCTGGGTATCCTCATGCAAAAGAAGAAGTAGGATCCTTAACTTAGTTCATGTTAAAAAATTAACAAAATGGATCAGAGACCTAAAAATAAAACCTAAAACTGTATAACTCCTAGAAGAAAACGTACGAAAAATTTCATGACATTGGATTTGGCAATGATTTCTCAGAAATAACAAAAAAGCAAAGGCAACAACAACAATAATAAAGAACAGATAATATGGACTTCGCCAAAATTAAAAATTTCTCTGTGCCCAAGGACACTACCAACCGAATTAAAAGGCAACCCATAAAATGGGAGAAGATAGTTACAAATCAATATCTGATGAGATAGTAATACCTGGAATATACATACAAAACTACAACTCAGTAACAAAAACAAACAAACCGATTAAAAATGGGCAATAGATTTAAATAGACATTTCTCCAAAGAAAATATGCAGAGGGACAATAAACACATGAAAAGCTGCTCAACATCACTAATTATTAGGAAAATGGCCAGTCAAAACCAAACTGAGATACCACTTCACACCCATTAGGACAGTTATTATAAAAACAAAAACAAAACAGAAAAACAAGTGAGGGTGAGGATGTGAAGAAACTAGAAATTTTGTGAGTTGTTGGTGGGAATGTGAAATGGTGGAACTGCTGTTGAATATGATAAAGTAGTTCGAAAGAAAGAAAGAAAGAAAGAAAGAAAGAAAGAAAGAAAGAAAATTAAACACAGAATTATCAGATGATCCAGTAATTCCACTTCTGACTGTATACCTGAAAGTACTGAAAAGATATACTGAACATATATCTGTACACCCACGATTAGAGCAGCATTATTAAATAGCCAAAGGATGGAAGCAACTCAGGTGTCTATCAACAGATGAATGGATAAACAAAATGTGGTATTAGCATACTATGGAATGTTTCTTAGCTTTAAAAAGGAAGGAAATTCTGACACATGCTACAACATGGATGAAACTTTAATATATGCTCAGTGAAATAAGACAGTCATAAAAGGACAAAAACTGTACTACTTCACTAATATGAGGCACCTAGAATAGTCAAATTTATAGAGACAGAAAACAGAATGGTGGTTTCCAGGGTCAGGGAAGTGGGGAATGGGGAGTATTGTATAGACTTTCAGTTTTGCAGTATGAAGTATTCTAGAGATGGATGGTGATGTTTGTAGAACAACGTGAACATACTTAATGGCATTAAGCTATACACTTAAAAGTGATTAAAATGATAAAATTTCTGTTATGTATATATTACCACAATTTAGAAATTAAAATTAAAAACTATAAACATGTATTTTAATAATTATTCTAATATCTAAAGTTGTCTTAAAACAAATTGTGAAGTTTATCCACTAAGTTGAAAACAATAAAAAATAATAATTTAGGGGCACACACCTGGGTGGCTCAGTCGGTGGAGCATCCAACTTTGGCTCGGGTCATGATGTCACGGTTCACGAGTTTGAGTTCTGCATCAGGCTTGCTGTGTCAGCACAGAGCCTGCTTTGGATCCTCTGTCCCCCTCTCTCTCTGCCCCTCCCCACCTGCACTCTCTCTGTCTTTCATAAATAAACATTAATAAAATAAAATAAAATAATTTAAAAATTAAAAATACAGGAGACTTTCCATTGAATAAATTGGGGAAAAAAATGTTTAATTACTTCCTAAAAAGTAAGGGATCAGACAGCTTCAAAAAGGAGATGTTGTGGCAGGGGTGGAGTGGAACAGAGTGACATAGGAGAAACATTTTTTTATACTATTAAACTAAAGTTTGCTTTACTCCAAATTAAATTGTTATGAATTAAGATGTTATTTGAAATGCCTGGGGCAACCACTAAAAATATAACCCAAAAATATATAGTAAAAGAAACAGCATAAGAATTAAAATGGTATATAAAATATATCTATTTAACACAAAAGAAAGCAGTAATGGAGGAAATGAGGAACAAAAGAGGTGTAAGACATAGGGAACAAATAGCAACATGGCAGAAGTGAGTTCTTCCTTATCACTAATTACATTATATGTAAATGGATTAAAGTCTCCAATTAAAACAGAGACTGGTAGAATGGATTAAAAAACATAATTGAACTACATGTTGTATAGAAATGACTCACTTTAGATTCCAAGACAGATTGAAAATGAAAGAATAAAAATATATTTTGTGCAAAGAATAACCAAAAGAGAACTGGAGTGGCTACACTAATATCAGACAAAGTAAACTTTAAGGGAAAAGTTTTTATAAGAGACAAAGAAGGACATTATATAATGATAAAAGGGTCATTCGATAAGAGTATTAAAAAATTACAATTAGAAACAAATCTACACCTAACAATAGAGGCTCAACATATATGAATCAAAATTGATAAAATTGAAGGGAGAAATAGGCAGTTCTGAAAAAAAATGGTCAGAGAGTTTAATATCCCACTTTCAATAATTGATAAACAACAACAACAGAAGATCAGCAAGTAAATGGAAAATATGAACAGCACTATAAACCAACTAGACTTGAAGATGAAATAGACAATATGAATTGCCCTATAGCTATGAAAATTTTAATTATTAATTTAAAAGCTCTAAGAATATGAAATCTTCTAGATGGTTTCCCTGGAGAATTATACCAAACATTTAAGGATGAATTAACACCAACTTTATATAATCTCTCCCAGAAAATAGAAGATAAGGGAAGACTTCCTAAATCATTTTATTTATGAAGCCAGTGTCACCCTGAAACCAAAACTAGACAAAAACAGTACAGTAAATAAAGTGCAAACCTCTATTTTTCATGAAGGTCGATGCAAAAATCCTCAATCAGCATATCAGCAAACAGAATCCAAAAATATATGAAAAGAATCATAGATAATGACCAGGTGAGATTCATTCAAGGTACGTAACGTTTGAAAAACAATCAATGTACTCTATCATATTAATAAGCTAAAGAAGAAAAATCATATGGTCATGTCAAGCAATGCAAAAAAAAAAAGCATTTGAGAAATCCAATACCCATTCATGATAAATAGTCTCAGCAAGCTAAGATCTATCAGTTTAATGCAATTTCAACTATAATTAATGCAATTCCTATCAAAGCCATGGAAAAATTCTTTATAAACACAGACAAGCTTACTCTAGAATTTACGTGGAAAGGTGAAGGCCCTAGAATAGTTAAAACAATCTCAACAAAGAAAAATAAAATAGGATGAGTCACTCTGTCCATATATTAAGGTTTACTCTGTAGCAATAGTAATCAAGATAGTGTAGTATTGGCAAAGGGATAGGTACATCATCAATGGAACTGAATGGAAAAATGGAGAACTCAGAAACTCACACATGCCCAACTGATTACTGACAAATCACAAAAGAAATTCAATGAAAAAAGGATAGTCTTTTTAATAAATGATGCAAAAGCAATTGGACATTCATAGACAAAACCATATATATATATGTATATATATATATATATACATATATACATACATATACAGTTTATAAAAAATTAACTCAAAATTGACTGTGGACTAAAATACAAAATGTAAAATTACAAAGCTTTTAGGAAAAACACAAAAAACAGGAGATTATCTTCATGGTCTATGGCTAGGCAAGAGTTATACTTGACACCAAAGGTATGATCCACAAAAGAATACATTTATAAATTGGACTTTACAGAATTAAAAACTTTTCTTTGTGAAAGACCTTGTTAAGGGTTGAAAAGAGAAAGTACAGAGTGGAGAAAATATTTACAAACAACATGTTTGACGAAGAACTAGTATCTAAAATATATAAAGAACTTTCAAAACACAACAGTAATAGTCAAACAATCCAATTAGAAAATGGGAAAAATACATAAATGGATATTTCACCAAAGAGAATAATACTATATAGATAGCAATGAGCACATGAAAAGGTGTTCACCACAACTACTCATCAGGGAAATGCAAATTAAAACCAGAATGAGTTATCAATCCATGCCTATGAAAATGATAAAATACAAAATAGTGAAAATACCAAACGCTGGCAAAGATGCAAAGAAACTGGATCATTCCCACATCACTAGTAGTAGTAACATAATATTCCACAGTCACTCTGGAATACAGCTTGATACTTTCTTATAAAACATGCAATTACCACATGATCCAGCAATTGCACTCTTGGATATGTAGCACAAACAAATGAAAATTTCTTCACACAAATATCCATAGTGACTTTATTCATAATTGCACAGAACTGGAAACAACCCAGATGTCTTTCAAAGTGTGAGCTGGTGAACAAGCTGTGGTACACTGGATACCACTAAGTGGCAAAAAGCAATGAACTATTAATACACACACCAACCCGGATGAATCCCCAGAGAATTAAGCCGAATGAAAAACGCAATCCAAAAGGTTCGATTCCATTTATATAACATATCTGAAATGTCAACATTTTAGAAGAGAGAACACATTAGTGGTCACCAGTGGTTAAGAACAAGACTAGAGGGGAAGAAGTGTGACGCAGATGGGTGTGGTTATAAAGTGAAAACACAAGGGATCCTTACAGGAATAAAATTCTTTAGCACCCTTACTATGGTGGTGAATACACAAATCTACACATGTGAAAAGATTGTGTAGAACCAAATGTGCACACACATGCACAGAGTAATGAGTACAAGAGGAGAAATCAGAATAGCATCAGTCAATTGTATTAATGTCAATACCCTGGTTGTGATAAGATACAATAGTTTTTGCAAAATGTCACCACCAGGTTGAAACCAGTTAGAGAATATCATGAGATCTCTCTGCATTATTCCTTATAACTGCATGTGTATATGTAATTATCTCAGTAAAATTGTAAACCAAAAAATAAAACTGGATAATTTCATACTAAATTTTGAATCCTGCCCAGCATCCGAAGTGTTTTAAATAGGCAGTTGGGAGTTGTATCAGCTGGTTAAATGTGGATGACCAGTAGGGCTATGGATCAAAAGAATCCATATAATGATAGTATGATGAATTCAAGCAGAAATCACTGAAGGCAGGGACACAGAAAACCTTAATCAGGGATCAAGTGAGAGATGACAGTGAAGCCAACAAGGAAATGCAGACTAGATCTGTGCCTTTGGTCACCTCAGCACCCACATTTCCAATACCCCTTCACTTTGCCCAAGTTCATTTGCAATTTACATAATATGTGGGAATCTCCTGAAACAGAGGCATTTCCAATTTATTTCACCATGTTGAACTAATTCTTTTATGCCATATTTTTACCACTTTGATAAAACAAAGAAACGTTCTCATTCCCCGGTTTCAGTAATTTTATAATTTTATAAATATATGTGAAATAAGTTTTCCAATCACTGTGATAATGACAGGTTTTTAAAAATAATTTTAAGGTGTTTGAGAATTTGAAAAAAACATCTTACACTTGTGGTCTTAATTAATTTTAATTTAATGTTTAGAAAATTTTGATTAAATAAGTTTGTAATCAACACTTAAATGCCTGAGGAAATTTAATTTGTTAATTTTTAATGTTTTGATTTCTTAGTCTTACAAGCAGCATTTCAATGTTCAGAGAAGTATTATTTAATTCATTTATACATTTATTTAATTGTGTATGAAATAAAATACAACAGGAGTGAAGTTCCTTATGGGCTAAAGATAATAATAATCAACTTGCAGATCTGGGATCTAAGTCATCTGCCTCCATGACACCAGGCTGCCCTGGACAAGACTACATGCTCTCTTTACAGCCCCTCGGAGCTGAGTGGTCCTAATCTAGAAGGATGACTAGATCTTACCTTATGGGGTTGTCCATCCTGGACACGGTAAGGAATGCAGCAAGATTCGCCGTGTAGGAGGAGCACACGATGAGGGTGAAGAGCCACCAGCTGCCCATCACGATGCGCATGGCCATGGAGTTCACTGAGGATTCGCCACCTGCAGGGGGCCAGCACAGTGGATTGGTCCTGGGCTTCCACTCTTACTCCCATCCCCACAGAAGTATTCCAGTCTGAAGCCTGGCTTAGGGAACCACCACTGGGGATGGGCTGGGGAACAGGGGAGTGATTTGCTGACTGGTTATGGGGGACCACCGTGACAATTCTGGGAAAAAACCCAAAGCCCGCCAATCTCAGAAAGGAATGAAGGCCCACCAGATATGAAAAAAACGTAGGATTGGCCTTTTAGTGATGTAGTGTTTGTCAAAATGCCAAGGATAGAGTTCTGAATATCAAATCTTCCAGTTAGAAGACTCAACCTCCCTGTGTTGTTTCCAGGGCTGCAACCTGATGTAAGATCCTTTTCGAATTTCAGATTCATAGAGAGTAGTCTCAGGAATTCTGTAAATATAGAATTACCTCCTACCTGGAGGGTTCCCCAGCTTTCTTTCAAACCTCAGAAATGAGATATCACTTTTATTAATATTCAGCCCTCACTAGATGATGTTTTTTTTTCCCTAGGATTTTCAGAAATCATTGCCTGTGACTTGCAGTCAGAAGCTGCCCCGTTGAGGCCAATTATTTCTCCCTGGTCCCTTAGGTGGTAGCAGAAGAAAGCTTCTCACTGACTGTTCTTATATAACCTTGCAAACAGGTGCTACAGGCTTTGCCATGGTGCAAATAAGGCCAACACTCACATTAGGGAACTTTGCAATTTGTTGTTTTGGTCCAAACTGCATAATCCTGTAACTCACCAAGTGCTCTCCAGACTTCACAAAGAAAGGGGACTTTGTATCTCAAGAATGGATGGAGTACTGCTTAGATGATTACAAAACAATTGTGATTTTTTTTTCCTATTAAGACTTCAAATTTAAGTGAGATTCAGTTTCATCTGACATACCCCATGTGCATAGCAATCAATCTGATGTGGGAGGGGAGAAAAGTGCAAAGCAGAACTCCAAAGTCAATTTTATCTAAAGTGCAGAATTAGGCTTTGAAGTTGAGTTCCTTGTCACTTCATTTAATTTCTATCTGATATAACTCAGAGAAACTGAGTGCAGCATGATATCAGTATCGTTCTAGAGATTAAATAAAACTGCATTTAAAAGGACTTTGGCAAAACGCATCTAAGGAATCTGCCAATGGGCAAAGTTCTTCCAGGCCCGCGGAGCTACAGCAACATCAGGAAACCAGGAAAGTACCTTGCTGTACGAAGGCGCCGTAGACTATCCAGATGGCACTGTGCAAGGTGGCCGAAGCGGATGGTCGGGGCTGGGCAGCACTTTGAGCCCTCACGGCCTGTATCCGATTCAGCACAAATATGAGCACACCCACCACAGGGATGGCGGCTGCAATGCAGGCCCAGACAGCAAAATCAAATGGAGCAAAAAGAGAGAAGATGCTGATTTTCTCCTCGGGCTTCTTGATTAGGATCCCCACTGAATAGTCCATGTACCGCTTGCTGAAGTCCACAACGCTCTCCCTCTCCGGGGTGATCGTGATGGCAGAGATGGCCAAGTCTGCTCTCTGAAAGGCAAAGTCATCTGATCAGAAAGCAGTCCTCAGGTTCCTGCTGGGTCCCACCCTGTGTCAAGGCTCGCCCTCTGCCCTTTGGGTTACTCGGTCCAGAGGAAATGGATTCAAGAGGTGACACGCCGTGACCTTGAATACTGTAAAGAAAATAATCCAGCACTAAATTGTCTGCTTGAATTGTAGTTTGTCTTTACTTTCTTGTTCTTCTCACAAACTATCACTATCTTCTTCCTTTTGCTGGTATTTCCCTCTACTCCATCCCTGCCCCCCACCAAGAAGTCCCTTCTCTCTTCTTCTAGGCTTATCTGCATCCTTCTTATACCTCCATTAAGCCTCTCCAAACTTCCATTAGCCCACATGATGTCTCCCTTTTCCGAGGTTCTTCAGAAATTATACAGTGAGTTGTACAACTACTTTATATCTCATCAATGTCTCAGTCCCTGGTTGTTTTGTATGTAGACTCTATGCCGGAGAGTAATGTCCTCCAAGCAAAAAGGGGTTATCTACTTCTCTTGATTGTCCACTGCCCTTAATTCATGGCCTCTCAGACATATGGGTTGATTCTTCATATAGTAAAGCCACGTTGTAAAGAGACTCTCTGGGCACTCTGTACTGTGACCTCTAAAGCAACTTGCAAGATTTCTGCTTTCCAAGATGGGATTAATTTTAAAATAGACAAAGACTCCATTAAGATGGAGTTAGATGTGAAATTAAAGCTGCCAAGACTGGTGGAGGTTAGGATACTTATGCCTAGATGGATGGTGGCAGCCAATAATGGGCCTGGAGTCCCCACTTAAACCACTGGAGCACTAAAATGTATAATGACCATCCTGATCTTGACTCTTGGACCTCTAAGTGGGAGGCATCAACAGAACTAGGTTTATTTTAGGGGCGTTTAGGTGGCTCAGTTGGTTGAGCATCCGATTCTTGATTTCAGCTTAGTCATGATCTCAGGGTTGTGAGACTGACCCCTGTATCTGCACTAGGCATGGAACCTGCTTGAGATTCTTTCTCTCCCTCTGCCCCTCCCCCGCTCATGCACAGATACACACACACTCTCTCTCTCTCAAAAAAATAATAAAATAATAAAAGAAAAAAAATATCTCCTCAAAAAATAAAAATAAAAATAAAACTAGGTTTTAGAATAACCAGCTCTAACAACTAATTCAACCTATATATGTAAATTGGGAAAACATACACAGAAAGATTTTATCAGAAAAAAAATTATCAGGTCTAATATATGGGCTAGAGGGGCAGCAGATATACTGATATTGTAAACTATGAAATCCAAAAAATAATATAAAAAAATAATAAAATAAAATAAAATAAAATAAAATAAAATAAAATAAAATAAAACAAAACTGAAATCCAACAACATATCTAGAGCAAGGAGAAAAAATGTTGGAGGTAACGTTGGTGAAGTTCTCCTCTTAGAGTTGTTACATTTGCATCTCTGGTTCTTGCCTCTTTTTTCAAAAACTCAAGATCCAGGGATTTATTTTTAAGGATTTAGAGAGTTCAGACCATAATTAAGGATTAAGAAGAGATCTAGTGGAGCAGGATAGGTTTACAAACATAGGAATAAGGAAAAGTAATTAATTAAACCAGGTCCAGAAGAAGTACAAGGGATCAACTCATGACACAGGTAGAGGGATGGCTTGTAACATGAGGAAAACAATCTCTATGGGATATCGCTGAGGGGCCCAACAGAGGACAAGGTAAGGAACTTGGGCTGTCCTGAAGACCTAGCTGAGGTTAGAGACCACACATTGTTCACATACCCATCTGAGAAAATTTGTGATTTTCTCCTCTAATTCCATGCAGCAACTTGGATGTCAGAGTCAGCGGGTAGATAATATAATCAAGTCAGGGTTTCAGTACAATAAGAAACCCAGAACAAAAAGAATCACAAAAGATGAAGGGAACAGCATTATCTGATCAACCACTGAGGGCACACCAGGCAGGGAAGGATGCAGTATCACAAGGGCACAAAATTCTTACAGAAGGATGAACCTCAGTGGAACAGGGCAGATACAAAAGACCATATATCATATGACTTCATTTATGTTAAGTGTTCACAAAAGTATTTCTATAGAGATAGAAAATAGATCAATGGTTGCCTAGGGCTGGGGTTGGGAATGGGATTAACTGTAAATAAGTATGAGGGATATCACTGGGTTGATGGAATTATTCTAAAACTAGGGGCACCTGGGTGGCTCAGTTGGTTAAGCGTCTGACTCTGGCTCAGGTCGTGATCTCATGGCTTGTGAGGGTGAGCCCCACATTGGCCTCTGTGCTGACAGCTCAGAGCCTGGAGCCTCCTTTGGATTCTGTGTCTCCCTCTCTCTCTCTGCCCCTCCCCTACTCATGTTCTGTCTCTCTCTCTTCCTCAAAAATAAATAAACATTAAAAAATTTAAAACTAGATTATGATGATGGTTGCACAACTCAGTAGATTCACTAAAAATCATTGAATTGTATATCCTAAATGGGTGAATTTCATATATAAATTAATACCTCAACAAAGTTTTTTTAAAAAAATCTTAGGGGAAATTGGAGACATTTGGTCTGCCTTTATGAGTTTATAAAGCGAAGCACCAATGTTTTAGGAGCAAAGGTTCAAAAGAGTCAGAAGGTTAACAGGCAGTCGTCATGGAGTGAGACAGTGACAGTAGTATGTAGGACGCTAACAAGATGCATCTGTACGGGTGCTGATGTGGAGCACAAACAAAGGTCACTGGAGGTGAGGCGGTCAAAATGCTGGCAGCCCAGGGTTGTCCATAGGGATGTCAGAAACATCAAAGTTGGTGGCAACATCAACACTAGAGAGGGAAGGCTTTAGCAGATACCACCATCATAAATGATTGTAAGGAAATGACCCAGAGGTCATGGGAGGACAGGAGGCTTGGTGGGAACACAGTGAACTGGCCTCATACCATGAGTCTCAATGAGGATCCAGGCTCTATAGGAGACAGGAAGAGTAATTATTTGAAACTAATTTGAGGAGGTAGAGAATGCTGTATCACTTACACACAATACAGACACATGCACACACCCATTCACACACACACACACACACACACACACACACACACTTGCATATACACACCCCACCTGTGGGTCATGAGGGAGAAAAGAATAAGCATTCATTAACTTCCCATGAGAACTAAGTTCTTATTTCAGCCCAAATATGGGGGTAGGTTTCAAGAAGGGTGTATTATAAAGCAGGCTCAGCAGATAGGCTCAAAAGGAAAGACAGCAATGAGCACTGAAGGAAAACACAGAGTGCCAGGAAATGAGAAAAATAAAAGAGCAGAAATGGGTGGGTTGAAGAAAAGAGAGTCTTAGTGAGTGAAGAGTGAGTGGTAGGCTGTGGTTTATTTAGTTAGTTCCAAGGTTCTAACTGCCTAATGGATCAAATTTAGATATCACCCCAGAGGCAGACTAGGGTGCCCCTCCCCATGGTCCTGCTTTTGGGACCTACCTTGCTGATGAGCTCCCCGATCATTCCGTTCCAGGAGGTGTTATGGAGCTGGTGACCATACCTGCCATCGGGGGCTTGGTAAATCTCATATTTGAAGCCCAGAGCTTTGGCCAATGCATCCAGGACATCTATGGAGAACCCTTTGTAGCGCTTGGGCTGTCCAAGGATGTTCTCAGCCACCATCACGAAAGGCTCTTCCTGAGGACAACAGAATGGATGTTCTTCAATTAAATAACAGATTCATTAACACATATATTTCCAGGGTATTATTGGAAAGATCAACCTGATGAATCATAGCTTTAGAATGTTTCCCAACATGGGCATGTATATGCGCAATTTAGGGCAGGAGTCTGAACATCTCTGCCCTTTTTTAAAGCAGTTTATGGAAACTCAGAGCATAGTACGTAGGAAGATCCCTGCAACCAGCATATTGATGGAGGAATGGAGATTTACTTGTCCTGTGTGATGTTATCCCAACTTCTGCCCAGAACCCCATTGCCAGAATGACATGATTTGTTTTTACTCCTTCATTTGTGACATTCAGGACTCCGTCCTTAGGAAATGCCATAATTCTTCAGGAGCCACATAAGAACTGTGGTTACTTCTCATCCAGGATAAAGAACGACAATAAAAGCTCTATGATATTTGATTGAGAGAAGACAGAATTATATCTATCAGATTGTACTAGAAAATGGATTCTGATTCATGGGAGAATGTCATACCATAAGTCAAAGGACAGGACAGAATTAAACCCCACAGTGTCCGAGCCCAAAGCCACATTCACACATTCTGTGCTTTGTCATGTGTGCTCCTGTAGGGCATGCGGTCCTCTGGAAAACACCTCAGCCTTCCCCGCCACAATCCTGTGAAACTGACCAACAGTGGACTTTTGGCAAATAGCCTCAGAGAACATACCTCATTAATTTAACTGGGAGTGTGTGTGTGTGGGGGGGGGGGGGGGGGGGGGGGTATAATGCCTATTATGTGATGTGCATTCAGGGAATGCAGGAACACTGCTGCCAAAGGCTTCTAGAGCCAAGGAGATGTCAGTGCCTGATGCGACAGAGGGGACATTTGAACCATGTCTGGCCAGCTGATAAGAAGTAAATCTAAAATGTCTCCTACAGCTCTGGAAAGGTGAAGGAAGAAATTGAAAAGAAGATGATTCTAAGGTCTCTTAAAGATCTAAAAGTCTATGATTCCAGGACATCCATGCAGAAAAATTGCAACAAATGGTTTTCATTATAAAGTCTGCGCCACATGGGGGTCATCAGCGGGATTGGGTGCTGGAAGAATGTCCTCCTCCGAGCATCTTTCTGGGGACTCTGGCTACCAGCAAAGTTCTCTTAAGGACCACGAGTAGGTCAACATACTGTTTACATCCAGGAGCAGGTAGAGATGGGCCAGCAGTGGATCCAGATTTGTGATCTTTCTGTAGAGCAGCCCAGTCACCTCCCATGGAAGGCCCTGGGGCAGAATATCCGATCTTACTCTTACATCATTATTTGCAAAATTATTTGCCAAAAAGGCCTTATGAACACTCAAGCCACTACTCAAGATCCCCTTCTCTCCAAACCCAGTATTAAACCAAATGGAGAGAAGCCTCTAGCTCAAAATCCTGAATGGTGAACCTCCCCAATATGCCCATGATCCTACCAAGACAGTCACCACTTTGAGAGTCAGTCCTTGGAGGCGGCTGCCCATGGGCCTCTCTTGCAGGCTGCCATTCAGACCTTTCTCTGAGTCCCACGTCGCCAACTGTGAAGGAAAAAGGGAGTGTGAGGGACAGAATGGGCACCTGTGTGCACCTAGGAACTCGTCTCCTAAACTGGGATCTTGAGTCAGGCAGAGAGGCGGACAGCAGTCCAATCCATTTCCCAGACACTCAGAGCCATCTTCAAACCTTAGAAAGAATACAGGTGTGATAGTTCCACTTCTTCCATCAGCTCATCTGGAACTCAAGGACCTGCCACGTCTTTAAAATAAAACCAATTGGTAAGAACTTGTTTCTAGAATGAATATTTCTGTATAATTTTATTCTGCCTGCCCACTGAGGTCATGTCACTGTGTCTCCCACAAAGTGTCTTCTTTCTTAATTACAACTTTACTTGCCTGGGCCAGAGGGCCCTTGAGTTCAGCCATCGCTGCCACCAGGGCAGGATGACAATCAGCAGTGAACCAGGTAACAAAGACCCACATGTACAGCTTGTTTTGCACCCTGATGCCTAGTGCAAAGGTCAAGAGCTCACTGCCTGTCTTCACTGTAATGCATATTTCATAATTTTGCTTGATATGCAGGTATAGGCTAAGAATACACATACTCTGATCCACCATATTTTCCTGAGCTTGCAGAGTTTATCCAATAGGCTGATGCATCTCTGGCAGGCACCCTGAGGTGGTCAAGGACACCCTATCCTGGCTCAGAAACAACAGGAGACACAGAAGTTCTTGGGACCTGCTTCCCCTCTCTGCATCCCTGTAGCGTCCGGGCAACCATGATGAACTTTTTTGTCTGATCAATGATTCTCAATCATTAATTGGTGAAATGTAAACAAAATACAGATACCAACCCCCATCTCAAGGGAACTTAATCAGGATCCCAGCACTGAGGGATTTTAATACTTCCCCAGCAATCCTCATCGAGAAACCCTGTTCTTCTAGGTCACCGCATATTAGATTCTCTTAAGAAGGCTTTTAAACATATTGAAGGCTGGGCCTCACCCCCAGAGATTCAAATTTAATTGGTCTGTAGTGGGCTAGATATGAATATTTTAGCTTCCCAGGTGATTCTAATGCACAGCCAGGATTGTAAACCACTGCTATAGATTAAAGCAGTGATCCTCAAACTATAATATGCACACAAATTATCCAGGGATTTAATATGCACTTTCTGATTCTGGAGCCTGTGATTATTCCTGTCTAACAAGCTCCCAGGTGACACTGCTGCTGCTGATCTATGGCCACCATTTAAGTAGCAAGGGGTTAAATAATCAAATAATCAAACCACTGCAGGCAGCATCTACTCTTCGTCAGAGAAAGTCCACAAGTCCCCTAGTTAGGCTGAACAGAAGAACTATTCATCTGTGGAGAAATGTCACCAGGTGTCCTAAAGAAGCCACCAGTAGTACCACCTAAGGACACTTCTATTTTCCCAGCATGTCCTGTAGCCTTGATGTCTACAGCAGGGTCTGCACACTGAGCTCTGACTGTGAGGCCACAGTTGCAAAATCTGTAGGACCATTCCACCTGGAAGATACTAGAACCCCGAGACCTAAAGCAGGAACATCAGAATGAGATACATGGTTGTAACCTGGTTTAAAAGGAACGTGGAAACTCCAGCTGTCACTTTGCACACAATGCCAACTAAGACTCACTCCATCCTAAGTAATAGGATACCTAGTGGTGATGAATGAATCATTTAGTTAAGAGCATGGCCATGTACTCTGAGGAGCTCCTCACAGCCACCACTAATTAATTTCAGAGGCACTGCAGTAAAGAGCAAAGTTAAAATCTACCCAAAGTCCTGTTCAAGGATAGCAAAGATACCATGCTCTGGTAACTGGTATCATCAGAATGAAAGCTCATGGCTATTTCTCCACTGGGTCTCAGGAAATAGCACTGGGACCCAGAATCACTTCCTGCATCTGGGTCAAAATTCTGGTCAAAGGGAAGAGACAAACCCAGACAAAAAGAGTCAAGGTGTTGATTCCCTACATTCTTTGGACCCTCTGACATGGACGAGGGGACTCATGATGTGCATTTGGGCTGCCTGCATCTTATTCGCATAACTATCAGGCATTGGAGCTGCTTAGCCCTGATGGGTAACCTGCACCGACTGAGTTGGGTGGTGTTAAGAAGGTCCCTTGGACCACCTCAATGACTGAAAGAGTCATAATGAAGGCTATCTTGTCCTAATGATAACATGTGAGTTCCAAGTACAAGATATTCTGCCTTGCAGCAAGACTTGAATTCCTAACGTGCTGCCAAACCCCCTTGGCACAGGTGAAGGGGCATCTCAACTCTGTGCTACCCTGGCTTAGATGAGCAAGCACCTGGACTGGGAACCTGTTTGGCCTTGATCAAAGAAATTTTACCTGGCTGTCTAGTGGGATTGTAATCAGTCATGGGAATGGAGAACGGAGGCACAGGAAAAAGCAGTTGGAATGAAGCCCTGTCCTTCTAGAGTTTTAGCTCAGCTGTGAGAAAGGCTCTGCCTCTCAATGCCTGTCCATACAACCCTCTTTTTCTAGCCCCCTGCCTGGCTCAAGGCAGCAGCACCTCTGCCCCAGAGTATTGCCATAGCCTCCTCACTGATCTTGTTACCCCCAACCTCTCCCTCTTATAGCCTCCTCCATCATGCTGATATGTATCCTTGTAATAAACAAACTGAGACACGATCTGTGTCAATGAAAATTTTAGAACAACTTCCCATTTCCTACAGAATACATTCAAACACTCTGAAGCTTGGCCTAAAAGAAAGGCCTTCCTCATTGAGATCCAAGCCTGACCATCAGCTTACTTCAGTTTACGTAGGCACAGTCTATGCCAACCCCACCAAACCCTGCACCTTCCTCATGCACCTCACACAGCATGCTTCTTCCTGACCCTACATGTAGTTCCTTCTGCCTGTAATATCATCCCTCTTTGGTTGGGTCTGGTACATTCTTATTCATATTTTTTAAAAATAAGTTTCCACTTTAGAATAGTTTTAGATAAACAGAAAAGTTGTAGAGGCAGTTTAGAGACTGCCCATATACCCTACACCCAGTTTCCCCTATTTAAGATGTTACATTAGTGTCATACATTCATCACAGCTAATGCAATGTTTAGCCCAATTTCCAATTATACACAGCTGCAGTAGAAAGCATCTCCAGTGTCTTCCATATTGGACCTCAGTCTGTGATCCTACTGTGCTATTTGGGTTTGTTATCCTGTCCACTGAGATTAAAACCTTGTCTTCATAAACTGTCTAGAAATTTGGGCCATTGGACTAGACTTTACCTTGCTTATTCTCATCTTAGAGTTTCCAACCTTGCTTTGAATGCCATGTTCTTCTCTCAAATGTCAACTTACTCTGTATGGTAAAGATTTGGGGAAGAAGATAGGAACTTGGAGATATGAAGGCAGCATATGTTCAGTAGTCAGCTGACTGATATTCTGGTTGTTTCTACCACTTACCTGAACGACCTCAGACAGCATGTTTTACTGTGGTGCTTAAAACACAGAAGGCAGTCTACAAATATTTTTTAAATAAATATGACGCCATTGAGATTCCATTTTCTTGTATAAAAAGTAAAATAAAAGTAACTTCCCTGCCTACCAAATGTTCAGGGGCTATTCAAAAGAAACAATTGCTTTGAAATAATCTGTTATAAAATAATAATGACAAAGTAAAGAATCAGGATATAAAAACTGTGCAATAAAACCTTAATTATGTTTCTTTAAAAGGGTGGTGGTAAAAATGGGAGGAGCTTTATTAAAACGTAACATGGGAATATATCCAGGTGGTGGAATTATGAATAATCATTACAACTTCTTGACAGTGTTCTATGTTTTCAACAGGTTTTTCACCTACTTACACAGGAAGGAAAATAAGCTGTTGATTGAAATAACTAGTATATGTGACAAAATCCTGTCACAGGTATTTGTATGACTAAGGACTGAATGGAGGGGAGTGATCAAAGTCAAATAATTTGTTTGTCAAGGCCAGTCTGAGGGTCAGAATCCAATAAATCAGTCCCCTTGGCTGCCAGGAGCTGTGGCCAAGGGGTTCCTAATGCCTAGAAGAGGCAACTGTGGGTTCATCCAGCATGACATCTCCCATTCTATGACCTCTCCAAGATGGTGTGGACCCCATGAGCCTACTGGGTTTGGAGATGGGGAAGTGGCCACTGCTGAGGTCTAGCTCCATGAAGACAATCCTTCTCCACCAAGAAAGAAATACAGCAATCCTAAGGCAAAGCCATTTAAATCAAAGCTCAACTACATGAGAGGGAAAAAAATCCTCCAAGCCTGTAATTACCCCTATTTTTTGTCTGAAAGTATTTAGGACTTAAAGGTTTTTATTTTTGTGTGTTTTTGTTTTTTAATGCAGACCTCTCTCTCCCTGGCCTTCAGGGCATCCTGTACTCTGACAGAGAAAGAAAAGATACTTCAAAGTGAAACCAAAATTCTGCCTTCAAACACATCAAAGTACAACCATGTTCCAGGATCCAAGATCCTTCAGTTGGGCAGGGAAGTTTATTATTCCCTCACATCAGCCTGAAGCCGAGTGCCCCAGGCTGAGTGAATCCCCCCATTTCTACAAAGCCTTGTGTTCTTACCCGAATCTTAAGACGAGAGCAGTAAACCTTCACCATTTCTAATGAGACAGAGAGAGAGAGACAGAGACAGAGACAGAGACAGAGAGAGGGGAAGGAGTAGGGGGGGGCAGAGAGAGGAGACACAGAACTCAAAGCAGTCTCCAGGCTCCATGCTGTCAGCACAGAGCCCAACGCGGGGCTCAAACTGAGGAACTGTGAGATCATGAGCTGAGCTGAAGTTGGACGCTTAACCGACTGAGCCACCCAGGCGTCCCAAACCTTCATCATTTTTGAGCCATCCCTCTGAACACTTGATATATAAGTCCAGAAAAATCATGGTCCAAACAGAAGACTCTAGGGGGATTTTTTAAAAAATAAAATAAAGCCTTTAAATAAATTTCCAAGCTTGCCGCCGATCAAAATTAGGAGACTGTATTCTGCCTCCTTCCTGAGGCTGCCTGGTTCTCTTGGCTCAGAATGGCGAGGAAAAAGTTTCAGTCAATGAAACCAAATGAGGCTGATAGGCTTGATAAATGGGAAGCCAGAAAAAGCTTTCCCCCGTAGAAGTCCTGACACTTACTCATACAGCTGCAGACCATTTCATTTGTACATAAGTGCATCTACTCTGACTTCCCCTTGTATTTTGCAGACAGAATTTTGTTTATGGGATCGATGAATTTTATGGCCACAGACACCCACTTTTGACAGCTGACCTGTCAAGATCAGTGCCTGAAAAACTAATTTCCAGCACTGTTAAACAATACGAGAACTGCCACTATTTGATAAGACAGCTCTGGTTCTCATTCATCCAGGAGGTCTGTTCTACCCAGACCAGAAGCATGGATGGAGCCAGAGGTTAGAGCACAATCATCCCTTGAGAGGAGATATATGGTCTCAAAATCTGATTATGACAAACAACTGTTCAAGAGATCAGCCAATTGGAGAATAAATTTCATAACCCACTGGTCTCAGGAAAATATATTTCCTGAGTTAATCGGGGTGTTCTTCACGTTAGCGTTTGAGTTGTGAGATGTGGGGATTTGGGACTCTGTGGCCCTGTATTTAATAAATGCAGGGCTATTAACCATAAATGGGAAAGGCCTCCTTTGGAAGACTGGGCTTTGTGGTCTATAATCTAGTTACAGAGGTCTCTTGAAGTGCCATCTCTTTTCATGGGGAGGAGGGACGAGAGGAGAGGCAGTCTAACTGCTTCACAGCCCAGACACAGGATATGACCAGTTCCATATACAGAGCCTCACCAATTCCTGGGGAGAGAGTGAGGGAAGGAAAGAAAGTAGGTTTGTTTCATCTCAAATCTCATATTTAACTATATCCAACAAGACAGTAGATCAATAACCTATATTTCACATTTTACAACTGGTGACCAACCACTTCAGTGGTAAGCTTATCTCAAGAGAGCACTGAAGGAAGGAAGTGAAGTTTTTACAACCAGGTTGGTCATACCTCACAGCCATTGCCGGAATCCAATTTGAGCTATACCCTCATTGGCCAGTGACTGCTTTCAGCTGAGCACACAGCCCTGGCTGGGATATGGGCATCAGTAGTGATAGCCACAGTGGGTTTATAATTATGGCAGTGCATGGACTTTTCTAAAACCATAATCCTTCTATTAGCTTTTGTTCCATCATCCCTTTTTATTAGAGAATAGATGAGTTCAGTATATGTTTGAAAGGATCATGGCCCTGGGTGGGAATGGCGTAAAGGGGGAACCCACATCTTGAATCAACTTGAGTTGGGGCATTCAGCCAGCAATGATTTCAGAGAGTCAACTGCACATTTTAAGCTTCTAAATGCAGGGACATGTTTAGACACAAAAGAGCATCTTGGAAACAGAATGTAAGAATCTGAGCATAGAAAATAATTTGTAACCAGGGTTTCTGAAGTATGGTCTAATTTAAAAGTTCATTTGGGAATTCCAGTATATCAGGGCCACTAAGGTATGGGCCTTGGAGAGTATGAACCATAGAAGATGACCATCAGGTCAGATGTACCCATTAGACCACTCTTGAAGCACCAGATGTACTATAATGAGAAGAGGAGACTCACATGAGAGTGAAGGACTTACAGTGGAGAACTTAAAGTCTCAGCCCAGGACCCTGTATGCAGGGAATTGAGCATGTGGTGAAAGTTACACACTCTTAAAACAAAATCCCTACAGAATTTGTGTTAAAGATCCAGAGGACAGAGCCATGAGAAAATGAAAAGAAGAATAAAATAGGCCAGAGAGCTATCACAAATGGGGGCTTAATGAAAAACCTTTAGCAAGGATGAGAGAAAGATATTCCCTCCCCCCCTCCACAATGGTACTGGAGAGGAGAACCAGGAAAACTAGCAGAAGTGCCATCAATATTGGCAACCAGGTCATTCGTGATGGAGACCATGAACATGCCCCAGTGCTAGCCACCATTATCTAAAAGGACAGACACACAGGACTCACTGTGCCCACAAAGGGATAGAAGGACTGCCCAACTCCAGTGGTGCCAGTGATGGAGTCTTTCTGTCACATTAACAGTAAGGACAGAGGCAGTTCCACTCTGCCTAAGATGTAGAAATCAGCCAGACAATGTTGCATTCATTGAAACAAACAAAAATTCAGATAATCAACAAAACTATATTTAAAAAAATTTAGCTTCTAAGAGACCTGTGGTCACACAACCATCATGAATTTAAAAAGATGAGAAGCCCCTCCAAAGAGTCACAGGACACAAGAAATGTTTCATCTTTGGCAGAGTATGGAACAAGAGATGTAACAGTGGATAAGAAGGAAAAGGACTGAAATTTTACCAAAATTTTAAAGGCCAAGTGTGGGCTAGCATGAGAGTGAGGCTCCCTGGGAGCCTAGACACAACAGAGGCCACACCCATTCATCAGCTCTTTCCTCCAAGCCTTTAGGGAATGGAGTGGAAGAAGGAAAAACAGAACAGAGCATCCAAAAGTTGTAGGACAATATCAGATATATGTGTATCTATAATATTATAGGACTTGTATCTGCTATATATGAATAAATCTTATAACTCAATTATAAGAAGAAATTGCAATTTTTAAAAATAAAGGATTTATTTTTCCAATAAATATGTGGAAGGATAATATGAACATGAAACTATATATGCTCAATATCATACGTCATCAGGGAAGTGCAAAACAAGACTACAAGGACATATCACTAACCTCCTTAGAGTGGCCAAAATTAAAGACTGACATTATCAAGTGTTGGTGGGGATCTGGAAAGCAAAGGTACAGCCACACTGATAGACAGTTCGGCAATTTCCTAGAAAGTTAAACACTTCATATTAAGTATGTCCACACAGGGGTCGGTATGTGGATGTTCATAGAAACTTTATTCATAATAGCAAAAAACTGGAAACATTCCAAATGTTGATCATGCTCATCAGTGAATGGATAGACAAAATGTGGCATACTTATACAATGGAATACTACTCAGCAATAAAAAGCAATAGGCTACTGACATGTGCAACAGCACAGATGAAGCTTAAAAGCATCACACCTAGTGAATGAAGCCAGCCACAAAAGACTTTATGACTCTATATACATGATGTCCTTGAAAAGGCAATATTGTTGGTCCTGAAAATAGATCAGTGGTTGTCTGGGGTCAGGAGTTGGAGGAAGGTATTGAATGCAAAGAGGAAGAAGGGCTATGTGGAGTTGTCAGAGCTGATTGAAGAGTGTATACCTAAAGTAGTGAGTTTATTGCACACAAACACAAATACACACACACATTGCTAGTGATTTGGAAAGGGATGAAGCCATGTGCTGGAGAGATGAAGTAGTGGCACTAACCTCTCAAGTGACCCACCTATGACCTTTGGCAAGGATGATGGCTTTTAAAGCAAGGATGATGATATGATACTAACTCTGACTGATGTCAGTACACTTGTTCATCATTCTTGGACTAGCTGAAGTTAAATAAGTATCAAGTGGCCAAGAAATTACCTATCAATCTAGAAGAACTGAATGTATCTTTATAAAGGTTTAGGAAGAACATGAGTGCAGCTTTACCTTCAAATAGTTCCTCAGTGTGTGGGGGAGAACATATTTCATAACATTGTATGTAGTATGATCTACCTTTTAAATGTTTATTTCCTTTTGGGTGATAGTTCACATGCATACCTAAGACAAAAAGGTAGTTTTAAGTGGCTATTTCTGGCCTTGGGTAGGACAATAGGAATGTTTACCTCTTGTACTATACTATCCCATGATGTATGGATTGTTTTATGGACAGGAAGCATCGCTCTTATAAGCAGAAGAAAAGCAATAAAGCTATTTTCATTTTGAAACTGCACTGCAATCTAGCTTGTAACTGTAATGTTGATTTTGTATCTTTCTCTAAATGTTTTAGATGTATTGGTTTTGTCTCTCTAAATAAATGGTATGTTCTAGCAAAGGCAGTGTTTGCAGTGAGCCAAGCCAAGCTGGACACCTACGGCAAGTTACTTGAATTGGTCATATGCTTTCTCTGGCATCAAATATCCCCACCTATTATCAGTTATTAATAGACATTAGTTATTGTTATTGTCAATACTCTCTTTTCTCTTAGGTCTCTACTATGCCCAGGTCCATACCAGCAGCTTACAGAATTCTTGCCAATTTGAACACACTAGAATCACTGGCACCATCCACACTATCTACACTCTACATCAGTCTGAAGTCTGACAAGGTTTACCTCCCAACAGCCAGCACTAGGCGTCTTTGCATTGTTAAGGCAGCATGTGTCTCTCACCATACTCGCTATAAACTCTTGGCTCTCTCCTCTCCCTGAAACACTCTTCTCTTTCTTTGTTCTCTGACTCCTAGTCACCATTTAAAGATCACTCCTTGCACCTTATACCAAGAGTAGGTGTCTCCCTTTGGCAACCCCATCCCATAGCACTTGATGCTGATGGAAATGCTTTTCATGATACATTCAATTCCATGTCTATCTATTCACAAATCTACTATATCACTTGTATGGCAGGGATTATCTGTTCTTCATTTCAACTCACTCAATAAAATTTTATTAGAAAAATTAATGAAATTGACCATCCCCTGCGTACTTCCTCATTAACTGGTCAGAATTTCACACTTTTCTGAAACTCAATCCTCCAGGTACGTCCCATGTCTCAAGTTCTGCAAAAAGGCTTTCTCAGCACTGATTTATTTATGATGGTTGTAAGTGCCCAGGCTGGATTTCTCTTTTTCCTGGTTTTGTTTTGCCAATTTACTTTAAGACTCTGAGTCATGAAAAAATGTTAGTAAAATGAACAATTCAGAAGACATTTCTTAAAACCCACTTTTTATGTCTTTACCTCCAGACCCTCATTACACAATGTGTGGTCTATGCCAGGTCACCTGGGAACTTGTTTAAATCCAAGAATCTTGACTGTACTCCATGTCTATTGAGTCAGTGTCTGCATTTTAACAAGAATCTCAGGTCACGTATAGGCACGGTAAAGTTTGAGAAGCACAGTGTCTAAATTGTGCCATCTTTATTTCTTACCTGGAATCTTTTTATAAGTTGCTTTACCTATTTCTCACTGCCTCCCTTAACTGCCTTTTATCGAAACCCCACACGGAAGCCAGAGTTTTCTTTCTTTTTCTTCTTTTGCTGAAAATTATTTTATTTCACTCTCCTTTTTAAAATTCTCAAGTGGCTCCCTGTGAAATCAGATTAAAAGCATATATCCTTTTCATAGCCCATATAAGTCTCCAAGCCCTGGTCCACGCCTGCCCTTCAACCTCATCTCATGCCACACGTCCCACCTGCATCCACCGATGCTGGCCACTTTTCAGTTACTCTTCCAAACCAATGTCTTTCCTGCCTTGGGAACTCTGTGTGTGCCCTTCGCTTCCCTGATAACTCTTATCTCTATCCTTCACATCCTATGGTTGGCTCTTTCCCATCTGGCAGATCTTACCCAATGAGTTATCCTCCTGATAAAGCCTCCCAGGTCACTCTTCCAAATTCTCAAGCGCAAGACTTATTTTCTTTATAGCTCTCAAATGTTATCATTTCTAATATCACCCTCCACGATAGGAGGGTGTTTTGCTTGGGTTTGCTCAGCACCATGCATTAAATACAATTCCTGGCATATAGCAGACTCTTAACAAGTTTTTGAGGAATAAACAAATAAATGAGTAACCTAGTCTAGGGGTCAGCAAACTTTTCCATAAAGGGTTAGAGCAAATACTTTAGTCTTCTTGGGAAATATGGCCTCTGTGGTCAACCACCCAATGAGTGTCGTTGGGTTCCAATAAACAAAATAAATGGCAGGCTGGATTTGGCCCAAAGGCTATAGTTTACTAGTCTCTAATAATTGACACCTTTATTTCTCTTGTTCCCTCTGTCTAGAGAGCTCTCCCCTCCAGCTGAACCTTTCAAAACATTATCCTTTTTTCAAGATTTAATTTATCATTAAAAAAATTGTTTGTTATCCTTTCAAGAAGCCTCATTTTATCTCTCCAATCAAAAGTGACAGATCCTCCTACATCCTTAAAGCCTTACCCTTGCTCCTTTTTCATGGCACTGATTACATTCAGGTTTCCTTGACAGTTCCCATAGCAGATTGTATTTTCTAAAGAATGTTGTGACAATATTTCCCACCCCACCTGCTCTTCTATAATGTGACTTCACCACGCCCTATCAAGAAGTGAAGTTTAATTCCTCTCTCTTAAAATCCGGTCTGAATCTGATGCTACTTGTCTTTGAGGCTAGGTTTTTTAAAAAGGCCATTAAAGATTCTGCCCGACTCTTGAGATACTTGCTCTAGGACAAGACTTCTCAACTTTGACATCATTGACATCTGGGGCCAGATAGTTCTTTGCTGGCGGGGCAGGAGTTGGGGGGCGGGGGCTGTACTGAGCATTGTAGGATGTTCAGCAGCATCCCTGTCCTCTACTATATGCCAGTAGCATCCCCTCCACCAGAATAACAACCAGAAATATCTCCAGACATTGTCAAATATCCCCTGGGGGATATAATAGACCCCCATTTAGAATCATTTATCTAGGAGAATCCAGCTGCCATGTAAAAAGTTCAACACCCTGAAACCACATGGGAAAAACACCGGAAAAATCACATGTAGGTATTCTGGGTAACAGTTCCAGATGAGTACAGCCTTCCAGCTACCTCTGCCAAAGTGCTAGACATGTGAGTGAAGCATTTTGAACCCTTAATACCAGCCCATCAGCCGGACAAGTAGCACCAAATGATTTCATATAATGTTAAAAGATTGTCAAGCCAAGCCTTAACCAAATGTCTGACATGCAAAATACATAAGATATGATGAAATTGTTGTTTACAGTAATAAATTTGGGTACATTTGTTATGCAGTAATAATAACTTGAACAGAATTTTGTACCTGAAATGTGGTGTCACTATAAAAAATATATAAAGTATGTAGAATTGGCTTTGAGACGATGTAGCAGAAAAACCTAGAAGGACCTTGAGGAGACTTTTAGTAGAAGCAAAATAAACCCTGAGGGCACAGATTATGAGAGTTTAAAGCAAAGCGAGAAAATAATACTGGAAGTTGCAGGAAACAGTACCATTGTGATATAGTGACAGAAAATTTAACAAAACCATCACCTGCAATAATAAGGAACATCTACTTAATAAGCTGACGGATCTGGCTAAGAAAGTATCAATCAGAATTTTATAGTATTCTGTTTCCTCTTAGCTGAGTATCATCTTGTAAGCACAGATGCATAAATGGTTCCTAGGTGAACTACAGAAGGAATTTTTTTTTCAAGCAAAATTTAGAGAAAATATATAGAAGCCAGGATTTGTAGGATTCAAAAATGAAACTTTCTCAACCCCAGTCTCTTCTAGCCAAAAATTCTAAAATAATAGAGGTTCTCAACACAAAGAACAAATCCCACATACTACCCAGAAAATGTGGCCCCATGAAATCAAGGGTACGACTATAAAATCCTTTCTTAAGGTTTTAGAAAATACTCAGGAAAGCATCTGGTAGACCTTTTAGGGAGACCAATCTCTACAATCTGAAAGGTGTGTGTCTCAGACCATCTCTGTTAGACAACAGAGCTACTGTGCCCCATCACAGCCTGTTGGGGAGCTCCAGATGGAGATGAGCCCAATTCCAAGAAAACTGTGGGTATGGTCTTCATCTGGTATAGCGAACAAACAACACACTTAATAAAAACCCACACAATTTTTAACAGAATTATAACGACAGAAGCATATCCAGGTCAGACTAAATGGGACAGAGAGAATGAAAAAGGAAGAGAGACTTCAGATCTCCAAGCTCCTACAGGCAGGAAGCAGCTGTGAAAATGACACAGCTGCAAACAGAGTACACATTTTGTGGAAAAGTAAGGATAACTTAGGAGGCAGAATCAAGAGCTCAAAGGAGATCAGACAGAGAATCATTTGTGGGAAGCAGTAACAGGCCCTAATTAAGGAGCTAATGACATGAGCCCAGGTGGATATGAGAATTACTATGGCCCAGTGACCACTATGTGCCTCCTATCTCCTCCCTCTCTTATGAATGGGGATGTTTATTGCAGTAATACTACTGTGGTCTTATCGTTACATATATTGAATGTGGAGAGGTCAGATAACTTGTCTCTTTAGACTGAGGTCTTCAGATTGAGGGGAACTACACTTGGAAAGCTACATCCAAGAATCTGAACCAAGGAACTTCATTTTTACTTTGACCTAATCTAGATGACAAGATCCTGGACTTTGAGCCAATGCCACAAGGGAACAAGGCTCTGGGCTTCTTGAGGGAAGGAATGAGATTATTTTTCATGTACAGGGGTGTGTGTGGATCATTGTGGTCGGACGAAGGAATGAATCTTCCAGATTGTGTGTTCACAAGAGTAGCAACAAAATCATCTATCTCATATGCTCTTCTAGAATGTGGCTTTACCATGTCCTCATCAACACGTGGAGCCTAACCCCTCTCCTCTCCCTTGAATCTTGACTGGTTTCATGTGTAATTTATAAATTATGGTGGAAGTAACACCCGTGTGATTTCTGAGGCTATATTCTAATGGCCATGCAACATCTATTTGGTTCTATTGTGACACTTGCTCCAGGAAAAGCCAGCTACCATGTAAGAAATCCAACCATACACTGAACAGGCCACACGTAGGTGCCCTGGCAGATAGTTTTAGATGAGCTCAGCCATCCATCCTCTCTGCCACAGTGCCAGACATGTGAGTGAAGCCCTCTTAAACTCTCCAGACTGGTCCATCAGCAGGCTGTGCAACTAAATGACTAAATGATCTCAGTCAATGCCACCAGGAGCAAAAATTCACCCAGCCAGGCTCTACTCAAAGTCTTAACCTGTAGAATCTGTGAGACACTGTTGCTTGAAGCCACTAAATTTGGGGGTAGTTTGCTATGCATCAATAATAACAGTTTGCCAAGCATTTGTCCTCATGCCCATCTTACAGGCATGCCTGGGTCATTCCTCTCTGTGTTCTCACAGCACCTAACAGGTGGACTGATGGCACACAACAGGTTAACCTACAAAGGGCTACAAAGCACTACAAAGCACTGCCACACATGACATCTCATTCGAGTGCCACCAACACTTTGTGAGTGAAGTAGAACAGGAATTATTATCCTCAGTTTTGCCAGTGGAGAAACCGAGGCTCAGAGAAGTTACATGACTTGCTGTGTGTCCATTAAATAGTTTTAGGAGGCTGTAAACTCTGGACTTCTGAACCCAAGTCCACTGGACTTCTCTTATAAAATGCTTCCTCAGCACACAGTAGGGTCTGCATGAACATTTACTCGTTTCACAAAGATAGAAAGAATGAATGGGCCCAAGATGTTAATTTTGATGGTAATGGAATCTCCTCTACACTCTGGAGTTACTAATGAGGCATTGAAAGAAGGCACCTCCCTGAAGTCAGCATTTTGCCCAGTCCCATTTTCCCCAAATTTTATTTGATTTCTGCGAGCCAGATCATTGCACCAGTATAACTTGAAAACCTCACAGGCCTCAGACCTCCTTCTTCCTGCCCCTTGCTTTTAGCCCAATACTTTAGAGATCTCTCCAACTGCACAGAAGGCAAACAGACTCTTATTCCCTTAGCACCAGACTCAATTATTCTTACCCAGAAAATGTATATAAGGGTGGCGATAAGAGAGCTAAACCCATCCCTGAAAGTGGTTTGTATAGATACCCTGGAGTTGATATTAGGAAATGGGTGTCAAGAGATGGAGATTTTGAAAACATTTCATGTTATGTGGAACAGTGGAAGCCTAGAGCAGAGACAGTGTGGGAGGAGAAAGACAGCTCTTCCCATTTCTAATTTTCCCTTTCACAGTCCATAATCAGAAGGTAAAATGATGTTTGCTTCTGTACCAGTGATTCTTATTTGTATTACACATGTAACTCAGATCTGAAGGTAGCCAAATAAAGCATCTTTGCTTCTACAAGAGTGAAAACACAAAATGATCAGTACTCAACTCTAAAATTTGGTGGGTGCTCTGCATTTGATGAGCTTCAAGACTGTGTGCAGGGAAATGAGTCACAGGAATAAAAGACATCTGGCCATCTTGGCTGTGTGCACCTGAAGGTTGGAAACCGAAGAGTGCCTCTTGGTGGCCTCTAGAGACTCTGGACTCACATCGAATACTCAGTAAGGGCATTTCATAAAAGGACATTGACAAGTGAACGGAAATGAATAGAATGGCACAGAATGTTCACGTGACTCCTTATTGAAAGGCACTATGGTAGAGTATAATGTGGTATGGTTGAAAAACTTGCAAATCAAGGGTATGATTGCCTGGAACATAATATATGACCTTGGTCAATAAACTTGAATATCCTGTGTCTCATTGTCATCACTTGAAAATTGGGGTAGGAATTTTTTATATCTACCATCTCTCCTAGTGAAACCATGTATGAAAAAGCAGGTTGAGAGAGCTATAAAATGGAACAAAAAGTTGATATTGTACTAATAATATTAAAGCAATGTTTATCTTTTGCAGAATGAGTTTGGACTTGAATTTGAATCCTACCTCAATCATATGCTAATTAAGATAATGAGCAAGCTGCTTAACCTTTTTTAGCCTCAAGCTTTGCTTCTTTAAAGCAGGGGATATAATAGCACTGATAGGTTTTTATGAGTTTACAATCCACCAATGCTCTCTGATCACTTCCAAATTTATATTCCTAGATCACCTTTCCTTCCTGGACTCCAGACTCCAATGTTCAGATTCCAAACTGACATCTCCATTTGAGTACCTCATAGATAACGCAGAGTGAAAAATCTCCAAAATGTAATTTTTCATCCTCAAACTCCCCAAATATACATGATGCGCTGTTCTTTTGCTTTCTTCCTTGTCTCAGTTAAAGCACCATCATCCGCCCAGTGGCTTAAGCCAAAGATGGCAGCATCATCTTTGATTCTATCTCCCATATACAAGCCATCTGCTTCTTACTCTGCTTCTGAAATACATCCCCAAACCATCTCTACTGCTGCCTTGCAAATCTCAGCCACCATTATCATTTAGATCACTGAAACTGCTTTATAAATAATCCCTACTACTACTTCTGTTCATGGCCAGGCTCATGTGGTCACAGGCAGTTATAGTTGATCAAATATCAATATGTTCCCCTAAACTTCTCAGCCTCAATGAGGTTGGGGCTACCTCTAGGGAATATCTTCTCCATGCAGTGACTCAGGGATCCACGCTACATCTATCCTGTGATTATACCTTATCGACATACGACTTCCATGACACCAGTGGAGAGATGAAAGAATAAGCACACAAACTCGCATACGTGCTGGACCAAAAGTAAGAATCCTCTTGGCAAACATTCTCATTTGTTTGACCTCAGGCACAGGGCCTCATGACGAGTGGATGGATTTCTGCAGGAGGTGAAAACCAAGGATGACTGAAGTTTGCTTAAGCAACCAACTTTGTGTGACCAAGAAATAAACTTATTATATCAAGCCTCTCACAATAACACACTCTGGCTTATCCTGACCATAGTGCATCCTTCACACAGCAGGCAGAGTGACATTTCAGAAGCATCAATGATTTCATATCACTCCTTCATTTAAAAGGCTCCCTGAGCTCCCAATTAAAATAAGATCCAAGCGCCTAAGCATGACCTATTCTCCAAGATCTGGTCCCTGTTTCGTCCTCTCATAGTATTCTATCACTTCTTCCTAGTTATGTAAAACAGCTACACTGGCCTTCTTTCTGTTTCTCAGACATTCCAAAACTATTTCTAGTTTAGATCCTTTGTACATGTTCTTCTTCTGGAAGCGTTTTTACCCTGAATTATTCTGAGTTGGCTTCCGTGCATCATTCGGTCCTCATTTTCTCCAAAGGGATTCCTTGCCAATTCTATCCAAGCAGACTCCCTCTCTATCCTGTTTTCCTATTTCATTTCTGAATAGTATGGATGACTACATGAAATTATCCAACTTATTATTTAATTGCTAAAATGTATATAAATGTATAGTGTATCTCCCCTCACTGGAATACAAGCTACATGAGGACAGAATACTTTTGAACCATGCTCAGCCAGACCCTCAGCACTTATTAAAATGTGGAGCACAGGGGCGCCTGGGTGGCGCAGTCGGTTAAGCGTCCGACTTCAGCCAGGTCACGATCTCGCGGTCCGTGAGTTCGAGCCCCGCGTCGGGCTCTGGGCTGATGGCTCGGAGCCTGGAGCCTGTTTCCGATTCTGTGTCTCCCTCTCTCTCTGCCCCTCCCCCGTTCATGCTCTGTCTCTCTCTGTCCCAAAAATAAATAAAAAACGTTGAAAAAAAAATTTAAAAAATGCGGAGCACAGAGCAGGCACTCAATAAAAACTAATGATTATTACCATCATTAAAACAAACAATGCAGAAAGGCATGCCTGTTTTTATAGTTAGCTGAATTCCAACAGGAACATCTATCCCAGCACAGACAGGTGACTGGAATGTGGATCTGGATGAATCTTAATTTAAGATCATATGGAGGCTTCCCTCACCTAAAATTCAGAGAGGATTCAGCCCTGCTCAGAAGCACATGACTCTTCTGACCCACTATCAAATTTGGGCATCTGATTACCTGTCATGATTGTTTGAAAGGTGTGATACTCTTATGTCAAAAACAGGGAGTATGACCTGGTCTCACAGACAGAATGGCCCACAACATAAAACAGTTTTAAAAACTGAAATGAAAGGAAGCCAGTAATTTTATGGGAAAAAAACCCCAAATATATCCACAAAAGAGAATATGCAATTATCTAACAAGGATGGGAATATGTTCAATTTAATATCACGAAAAAAATAAGTTGTAGTCATGTGCTATCTCTTGCTTACAAATATATTTTTTAAATTGTAAAATACCTGGTGCTGACACAGTAAAATGAGCACAATTATAATACAGGCTAAATTGACCCTCTGTGGAGGGTACTTAAGAGCCTAACAAATATACCTCTTGACCAGCTGTTTCAATTCTAGGGGACTTTCATAGGGAAGGAGTTCTATATATGAATGACCAAAAAAAAATACCCCCAAAAATGATCCTCAGAGAAATAAATATAATGGTGAAAATAAATAAAAACGAAACTTTAATGCCCAATTATATGAGAATTGTTAATAGTTATGGTCCACCCCCAGGTATATTATACAGCATCAAAAATGATTATTAGAGATTGTGATAACATTAGAAAATATGTCCCTAAATGTTGGGTGGTAGTAATGAGAAAGGAAATCTTGTCACTGTTGAAGAAATGTTTAGTTAGTAGGAATAGAATGTGCTCTGTCAGTGGGTTGAGGGGAAGCTCTGGGAGACAAGGACATGAGATTGAAGGAAGATTCTGGGTGTTTACATTCTTACAGTCTCAGGAAAGAAGAGAGCCAAGAGTGGATCAGAATCCAACTAAATGGAGCAGAAAGTCTGGTTAAGTCTGAATTGCAAAACCACCTCTTCTGGTTGCCCCGGTTACTGGCCTCCTTCTCTGGATAATGACATTATAAATGGGCCAAATCACATGCAAATGAAGCAGGCAGATACTAGGGAAGAAAGAGTTGGCCCTAGGAAGCTGTGTCTTGGGGCAGGTCTGAGGAAGTCTGGGAAGGGTCTGTGCAGGAGACAAAAGGTGGCATTAAGAAGAGACGATGGCACATTCAGAACGTGAAGGGGTTACTACCCCGAAGCTGGAGAACACCAGATCTGCTGTCACTCCCACCAAGGTGGTCCCATCACAGCCTGGGCTCACACACCTCACCTGTTCAGTCTGGTGTCTTTTGTTACGTGGAGAAGATACCTCAGCTCCAAAGAATGGGACAGCTCACTGTTCTCAGTGGTTTTGGGGGTCATTGTAGGTAAAGGTGGGGAATCAAAACTACATGATTTCAAAAGAAAAACGTAAATGATAAGTACATGCTCTTATTACATCCATATATATTTAATAATATATATATGGTATGTGATATGGGGATATATATTTCCAAGATTGATAGATACAAAAGTTAGTAATTATTCCTTTTAGTAATGAAATTATTCCTTAATATTTTTCTTTAGAATTCAATGCATTTTTTAAATGTTCTCTAATGATCTTGACTTGCTTTTATAATGAGAAAAATAAACTGTAATTTTAAATTAGGCCATGCTTTTATGCAAGAAAGCTCAGTGTTCATTGGCAGAGAAGCCCAGGGATAAGGCCATGCCAGTGACCAGCTGAAAGTCATCATCCCCACATTTGTGCTAGCCAGCCCACTCTGGCCAGGGAAGAGCCACATCAGGTTCCCCAAATGGCCTTTCTTTAATCCACATTCCTTAATGAAGCTTGGAATAGACAAACTGTAGAAAGAGTCGATGTGCCCCATGAGTGTATCTTTATGATCCTTGTAATTGGTACAAGACCAAAGCACACACAATCCCAGCACTCAGGCCCTTTATGAGCTAGGATTGTTGGGGAGCACAATCCTGGGCCAGCACTGAGCTCTGCTCTTGGAGACACCCTCCAACTGGAGAAAGAACAGAAATCTTGGCCTGCAAGATTGGGGTTGAGATGTGTCTGACCACCTTCTCCAAGGTTGGGAAGGTTTTGAAGGTGACCTCGTGCCAGGGTCTCCACACTTCCTGGATATTACTCCTTCAGTGAAAGAATGTTAAGCCTCAAAACAATATATGAATGCTTATCTGTCATATGTAACTATATCATATATAAGATACATATATACAAATATATTATATATATTATAAAAGAAATATAATGTAGAATTTCACAAGTGGAGATACAGGTACAATAAGTTATTGTTAAATGTCTTGTTGGACTTGATAGATCATATGATTATTGGAGAATAGTTCAAGAGTCAATATACACTTAAGGCAAGGTTCATTATTAACTACTATAAATTTAATTTGTCATCATAAATAGTTCTATTGATGACTTGGAATTTGCTTTTAAAGTTTATTTATTTATTTTGAGAGAGAGAGAGAGAGCAAGCAGGGGAGGGACAGAGATAATCCCAAGCAGGCTCCGCACTGTCAGCACAGAGCCAGACGCAGGGCTCAAACCCTGGAACTGTGAGATCGTGACCTGAGCCGAAATCAAGAGCCGGCCGCCTAACTGACTGAGCCACCTAGGTGCCCCGATAACTTGGAATTTTTTAAACCAACTTCCTGTAATATCCAGACAAATTATCATTGTTTTTGCTTCCTTATATGGTTGACAGTGAGCTCAGCTTTAGATCTGAAGCAATGTCCACTCTGCCATTTTCATACTGTTAGCTGCGTTTGCCTTATTAGTATTATCTTTAAGCTGTAAATTATTAACAGGTAACTTTTAAGCTATTTTTTTCCTCATTCTTAAGGATTATTGTAGTTATAAATTCAGTATTATCCATAAATTCTTAACGGACAAATATGAATTACAATATATTCTAATTTACTGAAATCAGATAAAAACTTGGGCACTCTGGCAAACCATCTGTGTTCTGAAATCCCTACTTTCCCCTTGGGGTATCCCACATTCCACACATCAGTGCTGCTTAGAGTGTCATCCGTGGAGCAGTGCCAGCCCTCAAACTGTTTCTAGTCCTCAATGAGATAAGCAGAGAAATCAGAAGAAAGTGTGTATAAGCACCTAACACTTTGACAGGTTACACTGTGAGAACTAATTTATTAACTAAGAGAGGTAGGAGGGGCCTGTATATTGCATGTCTTTTTTTTTTTTTAATGCTTATTTTTGAGAGACAGAGCGTGAGCAGGGGACCAGCCAAGAGAGAGAGAGAGAGAGAGGGAGACACAGAATCTGAAGCAGGCTCCAGGCTTTCAGCTGTCGACACAGAGCCCAATGCAGGGCTCAAACCCAAAAAACCACGAGATCATGACCTGAACCGAAGTAGGACACTCAACTGACTGAGCCACCCAAGTGCCCTGCATGTCTTTTATTTCATTTTATCTTTTCAGGAAATTCATTTTATTATGCTTCATGAAAATGTTGGTTGGTGGCAGATCAAGAATAAGAATAATTAGTCCTTTATTACAGATAACTGAGAAGCACTGCCATATGACACGTGGACAGTCGGATATGTGGACAGAGGGCAGAGTCAGGCACACAGGCAAGGCCAGGGCCAAGGCCGAGATTGGCGGGGCTGCTAAAGATACAGCAAGCCACCTTTAGATTCAGACAGTTCATTACTTATATGGATAGAGATAGGAAGAGTAGCCAAGTGTGCTAGATCCTGGGTCTTTTTGCCACACACCAAAAACGATGGCCCTGAAACAAAAGGGCTTGCATGATTGTATCAGGAACCATGCAGGTGCCCTGCTGCTAAAGAGCCAATTCTAGACTTCAGTTAAGCGGTTTCATACCCCTCAGCTATACTCAGTACACAGAAAGCCCTGTAACTCATCACCGCCTGAGAAGCAATGAGAAAGCATCTCAGGGCAGCCCCCAGGAGAAATAGGGAGGGCGGTGGGAGATTATTATAGCAACTCTTCCCAGGTGTCCCTTCTTCTCCTGTTCCAGGAAGGTCACAAAGTATTCCACCGACACGTACGTAAGCTGCAGTTACAGCCTCTGCCTGTGTGGCCTGTCTGGATATGTGCAGGGATGTGAGAGCATCATGGGAGAGCTATTCCCTGACATGCACATAGCAAATACTGTAAAGCTTCATTTCCTTCTCAGGTTTTAGGAAATTAAAAAAACCTATAAAGAAATGTTCTAATTTTATCCTCTATCACCCAACGGTCCATTTTGCTCCTGAGATCATGATCTCGTGAAATCCGCACATGACACCAGAATCCACACGACAGCAACCTCAGTGACTACTTAGACACTCAACGAGTGGAGGTGGAGGGAGCTCACTTCTATCACAGGCGTCATTTTCCAAATCTGGGCAATGGTTCACAGAGTTATTTCTTCTATTGAATCTTCAATATATTCATTAACTAAACAAACATTTATTAAAGCCTGCCACATGCCAGAACCTGACAGACACAGGTCACAAAGATGAATGAAGCACAGTCCCTGTCCCAGGGAAATTTATGATCTGGAAGGGAGAAAGATACAATAATGCAGAGTAATTAAAATCATGGGGTACATATAAGAGGAGGGTTTGTCCATTGCATTGTGGAAAGTCTGAGGAAAGAATGATCCTCTAAGCCTCGAATACTAGGGAAAGTTATGGCAAAGAGTGAGATATGATATTAAAGAGTGAATAGGATTTCCCCAAGCAACGAACAGCAGAAAGGTCCTTGCTAGTTAAAGAAGACCATACACAACATCATGGAGGTCAGAGAGAGCATGCCATGCTGAGAGCACCTCCTTCCATCCAAAAAAAGTCCCCCTTTCCTTGGGTTCCATCCTGTGGACCAAGAAGGAGACTGCAAGGCATAATAGAGGGAGGAGGTTATTCTTGGGAGTCAAACTCAGGTTCAAATGCTAGTTCCCCTGCCCCACTTGCACACTGCGTGATCTTGGGCAAGTAACCTAGCCTCTCTGTTTCTGTTTCTTCACCTGCAAAATAAAGTAATAGCTAAAAGAGTTACTTACAGGATTAGGGTCAGTTGTATATAAAATGACTGGTGTACTGAAAGTACTAAACATATTTTTATCGTTGTTACGGTTTTTCTGCAACTACTTGGGCTGTTTCTGAATCAGTCTAGTTTTTCTCACACATGACAGCCCTCTTGGTACACTCAAAGCAGCCTGCTCATGCACCTGGGAGGTTTCAGGCTTTTCTTCCCACCAGCTCCTCCAACTGTTCCTCATGAGGCATGTTTCAGGGTGACCCTTTGCAAACACAATCCAATATTGCTTCATACGTTGGTAGACGAGCACCTAGAAAAGGCCTTGGACTCCAAGCCTGGTCTGACCTGAGCAGGTGTTTCTGTTACCTACTGCAGCAACACAAACCACCCAAAGCCTACTGGCCTAAAGCAGCTACAATTTATGATTTCTAACAAGTCAGTGGGTTAATGGGGCTCGCTGGGGGACTGCATTCAGCTGGCGGACCAGCAGGGGGCTGGGGTCACAGGGCCCTGCTCTCCTGTGGTTCCAACTTGGGGTCCTCTGGGTGTGGCTCACTCAGGGTAGCATCCTAGTGCATGACGCAGAAGCTGAGTGGCCTCCTGAGACTCTGAAACTTCCGCAGTGTCCCTTCTGCCACTTCCCACGTGTCAAAGCAAATCACTGGCCAGCCTAGTCTCCTGGGGTAGAGCAAGAGACTCCCCGTCTGGAAGGAAAGGAAGGCAAAAAGCAAGCGCCAAGGGTGCACATGCTAAACTGAGGAACCTGTCACCCTTAGAGAGCCTAACACAGCAGGGGACAGTGGCATTCTCACCCTTGGGGCTCTAACTTGGCACTGTGTTCAGGCACACATGGGCACCTGTGCAGGGGGCCCAAGGCACAGCAAACCCCAAAACACACATGATAGGGTGGCTCTGATGCCCAGCTCCCTCCAGAGATCTGCATCTTGGTGACCTAGACAGGAAAGGTCTGACATGACTTTACTCCAAATGACATAGGCCTCTCCCCTGGCCCCCCACCTTAGTCCCCTTACTTTAAAACAAGGGAGTGGCATCCAGACTTCTCAGAGCCCTTCCATGCCTCTTCGAGGACACACTGAGCCACCCAATGAACTGGATACTACCAGACGTACCTTTGAAACTTCCCTCACTGTGATCTCCCTCCCACCCATTCCATCCCTCTCTCTCTCTCTCTCTCTCTCTCTCTCTCTCTCTCATCCCCCAGCTACACGTGTGCAAAGGCATCTGGCCATTTGTCCATCTGTCCTGTACACCGGCCTATCCACCTCTTCTCTGTTGATTGAATCACCAAATATATAGGTTATCCCAGGGGCTGCTGAGCCCTGCACAAATATGAACCCCTCGAATCCTCATGACAACCTCAGGAGGTAGGTACCATTCCCGACTCCAGGTACAGTGGGGAGACGGAGGCAGGGAGTCATTTTCAAGCATAAGGGGGGCGGGTGATCGCATGTATTTTTTTTTTTTTTTATCAAGATGAGCTCATGGTCTGCCAACTACCTGCACAGAGACCCTCTAGGGGTTGAGCTGTTGGGTTGTGTCCCGAGCTAAGAGCAGGATCTAACACATTAGAAACAGGCCTGGGAACTCAGGATCCCCCGTCTGCAGCTGCTCCTTCACTGGCCTCCTCCCTGCCTGAAGGCCTCTAATGCCTGTGGGGGCTCTGCTGCTCCCTCCCTAGGAAGAATCAGCCCTTCCTCTAGGAGCACCTCGCTGTTCATTATCTGGGGGTAAGAAGTAAAGACTTCAAGGCCCAGCCAGGACTCCATCCTGACAAAGCCCAGCTGAGCTCTGTTAATGCTGAGTGGAGCTGATGCACAGGGGCAGGGTCGGGGCAGGAAATCCCTCCATCTGTCCTCTGGGGGAGCTGGCAGGCACGGAAAAAACAGACACCGCAGTCTCCGATCAGGGAGTTGAGGAGAGGTTTCCAAGTCCAGGTGGTCTTACAAACTTGCACAGCATCTCCCGGTAGTAGCTGCCCTTAGTCCTGGAGGAAGTGGGGAGGAAGCTGAATTTCGACACAGTTCAGGAACAGCTTCAATGGCATAACAGCCTGTCTGGGGACACTGGAGAGTGGGTACAGGAGGTGAGGGGGGGGCATGTACTATGTACAGAGGTTGAGCTGAACCAGGTTCTAATTCTAGCTGCATTCCAAACATGCCGTGTTAACCTGAACAAATTATTTTTTTAATTTTTTTTTTTTGCATTTATTTACTTTGGAGAGACAGAGAGACGGAGCACAAGTGGGGAGGGGCAGAGAGAGAAGGAGACAGAATCCAAAGCAGGCTCCAGGCTCTGAGCTGTCAACACAGAGCCCCGACGCGGGGCTCGAACTCACAAACCACAAGATCATGACCTGAGCCAAAGTCGGACGCCTAACCGCCTAACCCAGGTGCCCCTAACCTGAACAAATTCTTAACTCTCCAAGCCCCAGTTTCCCTCCCTGCAAGGTGGGGGCAATCATCTCATCTGTTCTTAGATTACATGATGAGGGCACTAAAAGGTATCTAGCACATCCTTGGAGTTCAGTAAGGCCCGCACATGCCTCTATGCCAGGAAGTATTCTAAGGGGGAGTGGAAGCTCCAGCCAGACCAAGAAGGCCCAGTAGGCAGGGCTGAGGTCACACATCTGAGTACTCCCTGCACAGCCTCACACAGACCAACTGTCCTTGGCACCGAGGAAATCCTTGAAGAGGCACCAACAGAGGGAGTAGAGAATCATGGTCAGAGGGTATTTCTGCAGCCAAATTCCTTGATTCAATTTCTGTACCCGCCACTTCCTAGCTACGTCATTTTGGGCAAGTTCCATAGCTTCTTTATACCTCAGATTTTTCACCTGTAAAGTGAAGTTAATAGGTGTTTCAATTACCTTTTGCTGCATTGTTGAACAATTGCAAAACTTAGTGACTTAAGACAAAAATCGTGTTCAGTTTTTTATTTGCTCATGCTTTTGAATTTGGACAGAGTCTGGCAATAGCTCGTCTCTGCTTCATGTGGCATCAGCCAAGAAAGGTCACTGGGGTGGCAGGATTCACTTCCAAAGTGGACTCACTTCCAAAGTGGACTCACTTCCACAGGCTGCAACGTGGTGGGCTATCAGCTGACAGCTCAGCAGGAGCCACTGGCCAGGGCCTCAGTTTACCTCCACACAGTTTCTCCTCACTGCTGAGCACAGTGGCCTCGGGGTCATCAGACTTCTGATGGGGCAACTGGTTTCTGCCAGAGCACAGAGTAAAGGCTGACAAGTGTCATGAGGCTGAGGCCCAGAACTGTCACAGTGCCACAGTGTCCATTTTGCTACATTCTATTGATTAAAGCAGGTCATAGGTCAGCCCAGGTTCAAAAGGGAAGGGACAAAAAAGGGTGCAAATACCAGGAGGTGTGAGTCATCAAAGACCACCAGAGAAACACTCACCATCGTCCCATCTCCCTCACCAAGAGGATTAAATGTATGGCTCTTGACAAATCGTGAGTGATCTGCTCATACTGAGAGGTGGGACAGTGGAGTAGCCAAAGCCATAGAATGTAGCCAAACTGCCGGAGTCCCACCACTTACCAGTGATGTGACCCATGACATCTAGTTACCCCTATGCCCCCCAGAGTCCTTATATATAACATGTAGGTCATAACAGCACTTGCTTCTAGAATTGCTTATGAGGACTCGGTAAATGGGTGTTTGCAAAGTGTTAACAGCACACTTTAAGGGGCACCTGGGTGGCTCAGTTGGTTGAGCATCCAACTCTTGCTTTTGGCTCAGGTCACGATGCCCAGGTCATGGTATTGAGCCCCACATCGGGCTCTGCTCTGAGCATGAAGCCTGCTTAAGATTCTCTGTCTCTCCCTCTCTGTCCCTCTCCCCCCACCCTGACTTGTGTTCTCTCTTTCTCTCTTTAAAAATAAAAAAAAGGGGTGTGCCTGAGTGGCTCAGTTGGTTAAGCCTCTGACTCTTAATTTCAGCTCAGGTCATGATCTCATGGTTTGTGCGATCGAGCCTGCCTTCGGGCTCTGTGCTGACAACACAGAGCCTGCATGGGATTCTCTCTCCCTCTCTCTCTGCCCCTCCCCTACACATGCTCTCTCTCTCTCTCTCTCAAAAATAAACATTTAAAAAAAATAAATAAAAATAAAAAAACACATACGTTAACACTAAAATGAACAAGCATTAGTGTTTAACAACAACAAAGTGCCTGCCACATAGCACACGAGACAGAAGTGCTTGCTGTTATTATAATCCTAATCAAAGCTAAGTCTAGTCTCAGAGTCTTCCCCTTGATGAAGTCACTAGCATCAGCACTTCCCACCAAGCAAAGTGACTTCCACAGAGATATTGTCTTCTGCCTCATCCCTGAAGATCAGTCAAGGTCGCTGAATGCCTTTCCTGCCCTCTACCATCCTGGTGCTCCCTGCCAGGCAGTTCCGTTTGATGGGACTTGCTCCTGGCTCCCGGGCCAGCCCTCGGCCTGCTATATCCTTGCAACCCCACCAAATGGCTAAATGCACCTGTTCTTGGGGAAAGACCGGGAGCCCCACCCAAGCCGGTCCCCCCCACTCTGTCTTCCTGAGTAGGAGCACACTTGCTATGTTTTCTCCTCTTCGTGAGCAAGCAGCTCCCTCTAGAAATACATCTCCCTGACTTTTCTTTCACTAATCACAGCATGGAAACAACCTCTGGAAAACCAGAGAGAACTGTCCTCCTGGGTGGTAAAAGGCGATTTGCTCAGTGATAGAAAAATAACATTTTTTATCCAATCCATAATTAGGTCTAGGAGAAACAAATTAAGTGAAGGCAAAATTATGTTTCTTTAAAGCATGAATACTGATCTGCATAATGATGTACATTTAATGGTTTTAATTTCCAAGGGAAACTATTTTTAAAATGAGTTTGCAAAATGTATTTTTCCCTTCAATTCTATGTCTATAAAGTTAAGTCCCCAGGCCTGGTGCTGTATCACTCCAGCCTGTAATCCTAGCTAATTAGTGATGACATTTTAAACTTAATACAGCAAACCATCTTCCACCTCTGAGGGCACCCTGCCACGCCAGGTGAAAAATTAGCGCAAGAAAGGAAGAGTCCCTAAAGCATGCTGCCTGGGGATGTGCTCTCACGTCCCATGTCCCCACCATCTCCTACCATCCCCAGGCCCATGTCTTCTCGGGCGGGGAGTGGGGAGCCTTGAGAATACCGGTGTTGGTTAGTATGAATATGTAAAATGGCAATGCTGACATCCTGTTCTGTCAGGAGGTCTGTAGCTTACCTCCTCGGGAGATGGTGTCATAACAGAAAACTTGGAGACAACCAGCCCTCCCTGACCCCTTAGTTCAGCCACACGTGAGAAATATGAAAATGCTGACCTGCAACTGTTTTTGACCACACATGGCAATTTTATAGGGTTCAGCTTTACTAAACGCCTACATATGGGAAATGCTCAGTAGATTTCAGATGTTATTCTTACTCTCATTCTTACGAACTGCATGATTTTGGCCACTTACCTGGGAATTGAGACAGTAGCACCTACTCCTCAGGTTGTTTGGAGAATCAGATGAAATTACGTGAGACAATGTACTGAGCACTCTGCCTGACACACCAGCCTATTTCCCAACAATTTCATCCTCCCGCTTTGCCAATTTTGGGTTGGCTCCATTCGTTTGCTGCCAAGAAAACTGAATTAACTACACACAAGTCATAGGGACCTTGCACCCCTCTACCGGTAAGCCTGCCCATGTCTTGGAAAAGCAATTGCAAATGGTCACACTCATTGTATTAGCTAGTGAGACAGAGGTTGACAAAAATATGTATTTGCAATGTTCTCCATGGTTTCTCAAGTACCACCTACATAATTTTCCCATTTTCTCTCTCTTAAGAACTCCATGAGGGAGGGGTTACACCTCAGTTCCCAGTGTGGTAGCCATTCTGCTTGGCCATAGTGATTTGAGGATCATGGACCTTCGTAAAACACCCTTGCCAGGAAAGCTGTATCACATGGATGCCAAACCCCAGCAGGGTCACTGAACCCCACCTGTGGCAATGAGGTATTCAGCCAAAAGCAGAGGCAGAAGGTCTTGCTACAATATCCACACATTTTCCCACTCACCACTCACATCCACAAGATGTGGCTTCAGCCTCACGGCACTGATGATCCACTAATAACACTTTTAACCCAAAGTTAAAGGTTCTGGCTTTTGGATCCCTAATAAATTTTTGGTAAACTCTTTAAAAGATAAAGAGAGTCTGAGCTCATCTGAGCAAATAAAAAGTAACTTTTCGTGCATATCCCAGGAAGGCCAGAGCACCTGCTACATGCTATTTTGGTTTGTCCTCTTAAGGATGCCTACAGCCAGCTTTACAATCCTCATTGAGCCCCAGAAAAGCTAACCCATTAGCTCCTGTCACACGTCAAGTGGAAGATCCAGGTTTCAAAACACTAATGTTTTTGCCTCAAGTTTTATAGATCACACCCCCAAACCGAAGACCACAGCTTTTGATGACAGCTTGTTAAGGTTTCTGCATGGAAAGGATGTAGTACAGAGGGACGAATGGACTCCTGTTCCTTCCAGTTTCTGATCATCCATTCAAACAGATACTTATGGAGCCCTTTCTATGCTGGGGTGGTGCTGGGAGCTGAGGAGCCAGCGCGCTGAGCAAAGGGTGTGGCTACTTCTCTCATGGCAGACAGACGTCCCATGGTGAACAGAAGAGACAGGCATATAAAGTAGCAGTGGTATTGTTGTGCTGTGCAAGTCAGTGCACGGCAACCAACCCAACCCAAGGTCATGGGGGAAGCCTTCTAAAAGAAGAGACAATGACAATAGGTCCTTAAGGTTAAGTGTTAGCCAGCCACAGGGAGGAAATTGGGATGGAGGCCATGGGACAGATAAATCTGACATGAATCCCCAGCAGGTCAGCCCCCCATAACATAAACTCTGAAAACCTTGGAATCCACATTGCTCTGGTCTATCTGTCCTCCAGTTTAGCAGCTCACTTGACTATTTCTAGCTGAATTTGGCAATTCGGAAGAGGTGAGGATACCACAAGAACACAGGACAAAAGAAATGCTTAAGACAGGGAAACATTTTTATCAGCCTACTTGAAATGTAGTTTGCTGCTCTCCAGTATGTTGAAAACATTGAAAAGCCTTTACAAATATCTCAAACATCTGCCGAGTGGGCCAAACGCCCCCCTTCCCATTCGCTCCACCCACAATCTCTGTATCCATCAAGCCTCATATTACACGACGCTCAATTACAACATGTATAATTTTGCACCATGTTCCTCAATCAAGGGCCCTTGCTGGGGCAGTCTTTCCCCCACCGTCCTCTGGGTGCGCACGGTGATGCTGATGAAATGCACGTGCATGATAATTAAATTTGGCATAATTACTTTTCCAAATGATCACTGATACTCCATTGTTCCAAAAGGATTAATCCTCAGAGCCTTCCAAATGCAGTCTGTTTCCTGGATCTAAATGAGATTTCAAAGAATTTATAATAACCACAATCCCTAATGCACACTTTGATATATCCTTTCTTTGTTACAGTCATTTGCTGGTAAAATCCTGCTGAAGTAGAATTCTCCTAGGGTGATGAGGTACCTGTCCACGGATGCCAGCTACTCTGTCACAGACATTTCACTCCCAGATCGGCCCTGCTGGAGGGACTATGCCTCAATCCACTTCTTCCTTTCTACCTAAGCACTGCCTACTCCACGTGCCAGGAAGAAATAGAACAGGCTGCTTGCTCCCTTCCTGCTGACAGAAAAAGCTAACTGGGGCTTGCCAGGACGCAGGGAAGGCAGAGGGGAGAAGAAGAGAATCCTCACTCTTGAGGGTATAAAAACGCCTGATAGTAAGGTTGGAGCATGTGCAAAGAGTGAGTGCCAGCTATGAGACAGGTGATTTGCAAGATGCCTTATATACATTAGCTCACTGATGAAGCAGTGTGATCCCAGGAGACAGCTATGTCTCCCCCCACCCCCCACCCTCCCCACATACAGGAGGCCCTGAGCAGCCTCGCTGTCAAAACCTAGCCTAAAGCCACACCCCTACCACACCTACCTCGGGGCAGACTAGAATTTGCAACTATATCTCTGGGGCTAGAAATCTCATGCTCTTTCTGGAAACCGGGAAGCCACAGCAGAACACAGAGCATCTGGGAGAGGGGCTGGGTGGGGCTCCTCCTGCTCTGGGTGTGGCCAGAGCAAGAGGTGCCACTCTTCTTCAGAACTTGAGATTTGACTTTCAGAGGACAGGCAGAGTGCCCCGGACTCTTGTTCTCCATTCGCCAGTGACCCCCGAGCCAGCTGCCCAGGCCACAGCCCTAATCCCCATTCTTTCTGGTTTCCTCTTCCTCATATTCTCTGTGTTCTACTCCACAGAAAGGATGCTATGGCCCTCTGCCCAAGGAGGCCCCCTGGGACTGTAGCTAGCTACATCTTATCGTACGAAGAAAAGACACAACCATAGATCTTCTTCTCAAGGCTATGAGAGGGGAGGACCCGGGGAGGCCCATTTGCCCTATCATGGAAGGCCCCTGGCATTGGGTTGTCTGACTCTCCATTTTCCCATCACACCTGACAACACATCACTATCCTCCCACCTTCTGGTTTCCACAACGCAACCTATCTCACAAAGCATTTCCCAAATGCTAGGTAGATTTTTCATAACAGTACCAATTTATCTGGCTAAGAAGACTCCAAAGTGACAAAACATCAGCAGCAGATATCGCCAACACGGGTCTCATTTATAATACACGTTTGTACCTTATTCACTGAAAATGGATAGCACAAATGGCACTCACAAGGAGATTTGGGTATTCCTGCAATTTTAAATAGCATCCTCTGCATTAGTTAGAATCTTCAGTATTTAGACAGATTTGAATATGTATAACATTTATTAACTGTAACATTAGCTCTGACATTTCAATTTAATCAGTGTTACTACAGACAAGTAAAGTAATTCTCTCATACTCATACATAAACAGTATTATCTTTTCATTTCCAAAAGGTACCATTTTGTGATATAAGACGCTTGGGGAATAATTTTGTCTCTGTGTGAGAAGGTAGATGAGGAAAACACGGCAAAGTCTCTATGAGACTGCATTTAAAGATTAAATAATACATAAATTACAGAGGAGGGCACAGAGAAGACCTCTGGAGACTGCAGGATGCTCCCACATTAGTTCATAATAAAAGTTAAATAAATATGTTTTCTGCCCACAGAAATCCAGTTTGTTCAGGAAAAGGATGATGAGCCTCTCAAATGATGACACTTTCCATGAAGAGTGACAAGAGGTGATCTGAGATGCTCAGTAAATCCTTCCCAGGCCAAGGGGCAGCCGCATTTAATAATCAGAGAGATCCAGTGTCTCTCCACACTGCTGGGTGCCATTCTGCAAAGTGATTGTTCTCAAGGGCAGCACAGAGTCCCTGTGAGGTGCACCATTTTTAGTAGGGGTACATCTGGCAAATCAACCCATCACAGGCCTGAAATAAATGCAGGGCCTTTGCCTGGAAACTCATGGCACTTTTGGCAGTATTCACAAACCCTCAGTGAGACACTACAAGGACAGAGAAAGCAAACCCAGGAGGAAAAGGCTTCCCTGGTCCCCTGAAGAGCCAGCCTTCAGGGCATGGAGAAACCCAGCCACTGGGCTGCTGTAGGAGTCCACAGGTGCCGTAGGGTCCAGAGCAAACTAGAATCCAGGATATGGTGGGTAGAAAGAGGCAGATGGATGCCCAGCCTGTGCTAACGGGGTTGCCCCAAACCCTTGAAAACATACTTAAGACTTTATTTCTGAATCTACTCTAAGTTAGTAAACCTGTGTCCTCGAGTTAGCCTTCGTCCATCTGCACTACGTTAGTACCTTCACCCCAATCACAGAAAGCAGCCAGAGTTTGCTCTGGTTTTAACTTACACTTCTGGTTAACGTTGGATGTTGGCCAGAGTATGGGCACAATTCAAGGAAAAGAGAAGAGGAAAGGTGAAAACAAAAATCAGGATCTACTTGTCTGAAGGCAAGACCTCTATGGTTCTAGAATATTAAAGGGTAGTTTGACTATAAAGCACAGATGCACCAGGCATTTTTCCTGGTCCCATGGAGGCCAAAGTAGTAATGGTTAAATGGTCTCTTTCGAAATGCCTGGTGTATCTTCATACATGGTATTAATTTAGAGCTTATGATGTGCTACACAAAGCAACCGACATATGTCTCATTTAATCCTCAACCTCATACATTCATATGATTATGATGATCTCAATTTTTAAGCTGATGAACTGAGGCCCAGCGAAGTGAAATAACTATCCCACGGTCACACGGCAACATATTGGGATCTGGTGTCTGCCTCCAAATCCCTTATGTTAAACCCCTCAGAGTGCACAGGAAGCGATCGTGGCTACCCCCCATGGAGTTCTGCATGAGGAGGGAGATTTAACTAAAGGGAACTACTTGGGCCCATGGCTCTTCTGTTGGTCTGGCCTGACCAACTGCTGGGGGCAGGGGGAGGGGGGCCAGCTATGTTCCCCCCTGCCCTTTTGGTTTTATAAAATGTGCAACAGTTAATATGTTTAACTGAAATCAATTAAGACCACTGTTCTCTCCAACTCTCTTTAGTCACTTGCTCTTACATCTACTGCTGGTGGAGCACATGATAAAAATTTGGGGAAGCCAAGTTTCAGTACATTTGGTTTGAGTTTAGTGGGACATATTTGTGTGGTCTAATGTCACTTCGGTGCAGAGTTAACTTATTGCCATCTGACTCAGGGTGGCAATCCAGAATTACTTTTAGCCATGCTGTGTGCTGACTCATCTGGCCTCATAACACCAAGGTGCACAAGTGAGGTCATGTCCAGCCCTGGCCACCAGAAGTATGTGGCAGTGGTGGAGAAACTAGGTTTGAAATCAGAAAAATGGAAAAATGTTCCAGATCTTACAACTCACATATAAAAACCCCAAATTTGACAGTAATCTTAAATTTATAGAACTGCAACAATGATGGGAAGCTAAATAAAACTTTTCTAAATAAATACTAATATAAAAAACTTTCAATCAACCGTACCAGAGAAAAGATTTAATTATCTTTCTATCCTTGCTATAGACAAATAAATTTAAAAAGATCATCATATGAAGGTAAAATCAAACATTAGCCAAAAAAAGAAAGGGGAAAAAGTATTATAGAACTGTGCACCAGGCAGAGTGTGTGTGTGTGTGTGTGTGTGTGTGTGTGTGTATGTGATTTTCTTGTATTTGTCAATTTTTTCATGTCTTTTATGATTTGTGTTATGATTTATATTCTCGGTGTATAAATATTCAATTTCACACCTGATTTTATATTCACAAGTTCATGTCCTTTTCCTTAAAAAACAATCCTTTGATGTTGCATACGCTTCATGTCTCACAAAACGGGGACCTCCCCGGCCTGCGAAGCTAACTAGAAGTGAAGAATCTTTCCTTCACGGGGTAAGGATACATCTACACTCCTCCTGTTTCCTGTAAGCAAATCCACATACGTGATTGTCAATCCCGAGCTCTAGAATTCCTTTATAATGAGCTTTTGGACCTGAGAGAGAACTAGGTCCCAGGCCTTGGTATCAAGGCAAGCTGGACTCCTCACCCACAGTTCTTTATCTTATTGTAAAGGTTGTAACTAGTATTTCCATTTTAGCTTTGCCTGCCAGAGCCAAATCTGTGTGCAAGGTAGCAGGTGAATGAACTTGTATAATCCACATTTCTGTGACTCTACCCTCCTCACACGCCACCATCCTCCACCCCCGGCTTTATTAATCTTTTGTCCTTCATGATCTTGGCTCTAATTCCACCAACTACTCTTATCTTTTTTTTAACTCTCTTTAGCTGCTTCCTCTTCTTTAGTGAATCAGATTCATGAAAAGTGCACATAAGTTAAAAAGCATATCTATATACAAGAAGCAAACTTATCTTTACAAGGGGGCAATAAACTTTATACAGAGATGCATAAGTAGACAAACAGGACCCAGAAGTCCTGAGTCATCTGCATTTTGCTGGAGTTTTCAGCTCATTGTTAATCATTCCATCAGCAAGAGTTTTAGACCTGGGGACGGATAAGGGCGAGGTGGCGTTCAGGGAAGGGACTGGGCATTCCTTCTGTTATCTTTTCATATGCTTGACAGCTGACATTTTCCTCCACCTTTATGCTCTCACTTTCCAAATGGAGCCTCTATTCCACCTGTGGATATTTCTTTGGGCTGGCAGCACCCATCCTATCCTGAGACAGAATTACTTGGTAGAAATCAACAAGCCATGGAGTATTTGCCGAGAGCTCTCTGCTAGCAAATGGCTGTGGCTGGTACTGGTGCTGTAGCCACCATGAAGGCACATTAGACACATGGAGCATTTAAGGTGATTTTTTTGTATGAAAAGAAGATTGTGGCCCAGGCAGGCAACCACAAAGGCTTGGAAACCCAGCAGGTGATGAAGTTGAGGAGTGCAGAGTAATCCCGGACAGAACAGGAAATGCAAACACCAGAAGCCCTGACAAAAAGATTTATCACCTTCCTAGGAAATCCCAGGCTAAAATCCATTAAGGCAGGATGAAAGTTGAGAATGTTTTGCCCTTAACCAAACCCTAAGAAAGTACAGGAAATATGAATTATTCAATAAACGGTATTGGGACAACCAGGTGGCCATCTGGAAAAATATTAAGTGGGATCCATTCTTTACACTAGGCACACAACACACCACAGTGAATTCCAAAAGGATCAAAGCTTCAAATGGAGTAAATTAAAACTCCAAAAATACTGGGAGAAAACATGGAAAATTATTTAAATCTGGAGTCCATAAAGAGAAAAGAACGGTAATTGGACTACATAAAAACCTTCCATGTGGTAAGAAGGTAATAATAACAACAATAATAATGATAATAAATAAACTACCAATATTCTGAAGAAAATATTAGCAAAGCACAACACCATGGGTAATCTCTCTTAAGTGTAAAAACACTGACAAATGAATAAGAGTGAGACACATCAAAAGCCCAATTTTTAACATGGAAATGTATATGAATAGCAGTTAACAGAAAATGGTTCTAAAATATCTTGGACAGATACACAGAGTCTTGTTGGAGAATAATAAAAAATACAAACTCCAATTATTCTATGTTACAAATTTTCATCTGTCACATTGGCAAACATATCAGGTTGGTAATGCACTGTGTTAACAAGGCTGTGGGGAAACTGCTCCCTCCATACATTGTTGGTAGATGTAGAAAATGACTTGACCCCTATGGAAGGCAAGTTGGCAATATTTAGCAAAATTGCACACAAAATAATCCTTTTAACCAGCAATTCTATTTCTAGGTATTTCTCTTAAAGTGATTCTCACACTCTTCTGAATTAATATACGTTCAATGTTGTTCATTCAATGATGTTTCCAGTAGCAAAAGATTGGAAACAGCCCAAATGTCCCTCTATTGAGTACTGGTAAAATAAATCATGGCCCGTTCACTCACAGGCAAGTACTGCAGCAGTAAACAGAAAAAAAATCTGCAGTAATGCACCTGTAAAAATAGAAATTGAGAAGTTCTTTCTGAGCTAATATGAGGGAAATTTTCACTCTACACTTTTACACGCTTTTCAAAAAGAGATTTTTTGAACCATGTAAATGTATTACACAATCAACTATTCACAAGTTAAAAAAATTTCTAACCTGATGAACTTTTAGAGTAATATTTGCCTGAGTTCTACACCATCAGAAATACAGGCAAATACTTTACGTTAGTGGTGGTGTTAGTGAGGTGGCTAGATGGAAGCTGTGGACTGAGAGACTTAGGTGTGCCTCCTGACCTTGGCACTAACCCTTCCTTGTTCCGGGCCAACCCACTCAACACCCCTGGGCCTTACATGCTGGAGGAGACAGTGGGTAAGTAAGGACTTTGCTGCTCTGAGGGACGGCTATAAAGATTTAGCAAGCAGCTCCTGATAGTGCCAGCCAAGAACGAGCACTTGACATGTGTGTATGAAGTAGAAGCTTACCTTCAAAACAATTCTGTTTTAAAATAACAAAAGCGAAGCTTAGATCAACTTCATGATTTCCTCAACAAAGGACAGGGGAGACAATTGATAGAAGACAAAATATAAAAGATTAACAAATAAATAAATAATACTCTTCCACTCCCTCCACTTATGAGAAAAAATAGAAACATGCTTTTACAAGACAGGTCCAGGATCTTGGTTGGGGCAGAGCTGATGGTCACCTACGTAAAGCATGGGCATGAGCTGGTGTGGCCTGTGAAACTTGGTACTTACAGTACCAAGGGGACAAAGGGAAGCTGGAGATTCCTAGATGGAGGGCATCTACCAAGCCCCAACTCACGCTGTCATACCTGGATCCTCCTATACAAACAAGCAAGCACTAGTGGTGATCAGAGTGCCTGAGGCCAGGGGTCCATTCTGCCCTGGGCCCCTCCTTTCTCACAGGCAGCCAGTAACTTTGTTACTGGTGCTTTACCCACCTTCCACCTATAGTCCACTCATCAAACCCATTCACAAATGTGTCCTCACAATTCCACATCCCAGCGGTCCCAACTCTGCTCAACATGAGAACCTCCTGGGAGTCTTTAAAGTAGATGAATGGCCGGCTCCCACCCCCAGACTTAAGATTCAAGTGGTATGGAGTGGGACCTGGACACTGGAATTTTTAAGAGCTCTCAGAAACCCATATCCTATTGCTATCTAATTTTATTTCGTTGAAGGTGTCATTATCTGTCTTCATGGAGATTATAAACTACTGGAGGAGCAAAGATTATTATAACGGCAAATACCCTGACTTTCTTCTACTAAAGAGAATTCTTCATTGGCCACAGCTCAGGATAGAAGGACAAAACGACCCCAGGACTCTGCAAGTTTGATCACTTTTCAAATCCCATCTTTCAGGCAAACTGGGGAAGTTGGTCACTGTAGCACAGGATAGGACATCAGTCAGCAGTAGTAGACAGATGTTTAATATCATTAGATACACACAAAGTTTATACCTGAAATCATGGGAAACATAGAGGAAAGAACAAATCCACACCCCAAATGTATTTCTGTCCATGGCCACCTCGAGACACATTCACTCAACCAAATTCTTGGGCATCTAAGTATCAGGTTCATGTTGTCCACAGGATCTACAGATGAGGCCATGCCCTCTGTGGAATGCCTGAGATGAGTACACAGAGGATGAAAGCAGGATACAATGGGATAAGGGTGATCACGGAGGAGGGAAGAGGTTCTGAGGACCATGGGGAGCCCCAGCTCCAGTAGAAGGGGCCCCAGAGACATGAGACTAGCTGTGAGCTCAGGCTCTTGGGATGGGCACATCCTATGCACCATTCCATCCTCTGAGGCAGGAGGGAAACCCAGCGGGGCTCACACGCAGGGGAGCAGGGGCATGGAGTGATGGGGTGATGAGCCAATGGCTCGATGAGGTAAGACACAGGCAGCAAGGGAAGCCAAGATGAGGTGGCAGTGGATGACACCTGGCAATGAGACTACAGGTCCAGGTTGTCAAGAATTGTGTAGTTATCCATTATATATACATACATGCATGCATATCCACACATGTACACGTACATATACACATATATGCAGGTAGTTCTAGTCACAGCTAGTCACTGTAGGTCCTTGAGACATTATGATGGGCAAAAAAGATACAGTTCCTGACCTCAGGAAGCTCACTTTCCAGTGGATGAGAGAAACCCATAAGACATAATTTCACGGCATGGGGACAAGCATGCCTCACATGCTGTGCTGACATTTTGGGAGTTTAACTCATAGTCAACAGGAAACCAAGAATTCCAAGCAGAAAGAAAGACCTCTCTCAGCAATGACCTTTGGAAAGACTCCTGAGCTGGAAGACAAACATGAAAGCTCCTGAAAGCTGGGGCGTGACAGACATGAACTGGGAAGAGTGTGGAACAATACAATATCCCCGGGACATAACAATATTTGGAAGGGTGTGAAGGGGAAGAAAGCACCAAAGTCTGACAAGGAGCCGACTATTTAAACAGAAATGTTTTTAAGCTGTCATCCTTCAAAATATTTTCGGCGAAGCAGGATGCCTTTCTTTCTTCCTGCTGTTCATGCACCCGAGTTGCTGCTGGAGAAAAAGTTGGGTGAGGGTGCTCCGACACCTTTCATGTGAGGGAGATGTCATAGCTCGCGAGCCCCCGTCCTTGTATCATTTGCTGGTGTCTCTCACTTCACGAAGGCTCCCAGGGCAGACACACAAAACACATCAAATGGAAACAAGGCTCGATTTTTGTTTCCCTGCCTCACTCTTTCAGAAGACTCCAAAGCCTGCCTTGGGAAAGTGTAAACTGTGTTACCCAGTAAGAGCTTTGCAGTTCTCCTGCCAGGGTCTCATCCCCGCCACTGGGCTCAGATGCTTACTAAACACTGACTCGGGGCCAGGCTCCCAGCACCCCCAGCAGACACTATTCCCATGTTCCAGAAGGACAGAGACCAACAGGACCATAAACTGCTCAGCAAATCCCAAAGGACAGGCTCAGCCACTCCTCTCCCTGCCCAGCGCGAGCTTTTCTGTTTTAATTAAAACATGTTGAATACCAGGAAGATTGGACAACGTTTGACAGCGTTATCTGCTCTACAAGCAGAAATGTGATGAGGTTAATCACACCATCTAAAGAGGTCCTAACTGCCCCTTCCAGGCATGTTCCCCTCTCAGTGTGCCCCCGAGTGAGCAGTTGGCAACATCAGCTAACCTCACAGCTGCAGAGACAAGGGTGGAAAGGGAAAAGGAAAGCTAAATGCCGAAATGATGGGTGGCTCCCATGATGCCACCATGTTGACAAAGCATCGGGACCTGCTTGGCTTTGCACACAGGAGCCTGGCGGGGTGATGGAAAGATGCCTGCCTGGGAAGGGCAGGCTGCAGCCTGGGGCAGATTCTGATTTTATCTACCTTCCACAGGCACGAGCCCCAACCGGGTGCTCTGTCACAACTCAGGTGGGGCCAGGTCAAGACAAGGTGAAATAAAGGGAGCAAAGCAGCTCTACCTCATGGCACTGCACAGAGTGGGAAGAGCATCACAGGCCCCTCGCCCAACCCCAGCCCAGGGTCTCAGGGCACATCTGCTAAGTGGAAAAGAGGGTCTGCTAGACCTCCCATGGGCACTGCAGACCAAATGGACTCAAAGCCGAGGCTACCAACAGCTGGAAGTCTGGAACATGCTGACCTTCAACTTCCAACAGATCACCTCAGTCCCAGAAATCAAGTGTGCTTGGAGGAGAACCACTGAGAACCTGTGTCACAGGGAGAGTAAGAGGCTGGTTCTCATCCTTCCCCACTCAGCTATAGGCCCTGTCTCTGCCAGCCACTGCCCACGTGACCTTGGGCACACCACTTAAACTCAGTCTGCCTGAGTCCCCCTAGCAGTAAAATGTGGATGATAATCCTTCCTAGGGGGTAGCTGCCAGGACTGAGAGGTGATATGTATGAGGTGCTGGGAACATAGCAGGCCCGACAAGAGATTAGATGGATCAGTGACACTCATACGCCAACTTCCTTAACACCCCATCTGGAAGCAGACCATCTGGGTCCAGCCCTGTCTCCACCCCTTTCTGAGCTGTGTGATCCTGGCCGAGCTACACCTCCCTGTGCCTCAGGCCCACATCAGTTCCTAAGTCACAGAAGGATTATGAGGACTCAATCAGCCATTAGATATAAAGTGCTTCGAAGAATTTCTGGCACATAGTAAGGGCTTAATAAAGATCTGCTGTATTACGACTTCCAGGGTATGTGGTCTTGTTGAGAGAGACCAGGATACCCTGCTTGGCCCAGAGGGTGGTTCCATATGGGTACACATGTGCTTAGAAACTCAGGCGGCAAGGGAAGCAAATAATTCTCTGTATCACAGGAAATGTTTCCTCCCATCCCTGCTGAGTGCCAGGAGCTTCTTCTTAACACCCCAACCAGAAGCGGAGACGGAAAGGTAGGTGCTCCCAAGATTAAGAGCTGGCATTTGAATCTCTGCTCTCAGATTGAGTGTGAAGGCAGCAGAGCTCAATTTTAAAAAGTCAGTATCAAATCAAGGATAATTTTTCCTCTTCTAGAAAGGAACAAAAGCTAATTGCCCCAGACTTCTGAGTCCTAATATCATTTGAAGAAGAACATTTCCCTTCAAATATTGAGACACCTCCACACGCTCCCGCTACACTATATAAGCACTTCTGGTACCACCAGAAATGAATTCTTTGTCCTCTAAAATCCACAGTTGTTTTTTTTTTTTATAGTGTCTCTGACAAATGAATAATCTTTGCTTTTTTTAAATGTGGCACTATTGATGACAGAAGCTACAATCTAGTGGTGGTTGACCAGAATAAAACACAGTTCAGATAAGAAAATGCTCATATGATGTTAATGAGCAGGAGTGCTCATTGGCTCTGGAGTCTTGGCTCTGGAAATGCTAACTTGTTCCTCTAATAGTCTTGAGTAAAACTTGTACTTAATGAACACTTACTACATGCCTGGCCCTGTGGTAGGCATTGTACACAAAGAATCATATTCAATAAGTCTGTGAAGTAAATGCCACTGTCTCCATTTTCTGGCAAAGAAACAGGGATTGATTGTGCATTAACAAAAAATAGTGCAGACTAGTTTCTCACACAGTCAGTGACTGATTGGACCTAGATTTGAATCCGGAAATGTCTGGTCTCAGAAGCCATGATCTTAATCACTAAGCCCTGACAGGGTCTGACAGAACTTGCTAATCGTTCAGGAGGCCAGGAATTCTCAATAGCATTGGTTTGACCTATTTTTGTTAGTCTTTTGTCAAAAAATTAATCTTCCTCAGGGCATAAATTAAAAGTTTAATTATAGTAAATCCAAATTAATATTCTTTTAAGTGTTTCATGACATTCCTATGTTAAAAAGGCAACCAGATCTGAGAACCACTAGAGTGAGCATAAAATGAAAATGAGAGCAACAATACTAATTACAACAATTAACAATTAACCTTCAGATTAGAAAGGTGTCTGCACACAGTAGTCTGAATCTATATCATAACATTATGCTAAAGAAATGCTTGAATTGTCAGCAACCAATGTCTTTCATGAGATCTCTGTGGGATGGACAGTATTATTGCCTGTTGACAGCCTGAAAACAGAATCTCTTCATTTGGAAAATGTTGATTGAGCATACCAGACATTGTTCAAAACCTAAACAAAACAAGCAAAAATCACAGCTTTCCTGCATGCTATAGGCTAGTGGAGGGAGTTAGGCAAAGAGCAAAGCAAAAAAAGTCAAAATAAAGAGTGTGTTACAGAGTATGATGGTTAGTTTTATGTGTCAATTTGATTGGGCCACAGGGTGGTCAAATATTTGGTGAAACACTATTCTATTTATGTAGGGGTGTTTCTGGATGAGGTTCACATTTATATCTATAGACTGAGTAAAGCAGATTGCTCTCCCCAGTGAGGGTGGGCCTCATCCAATCAGTTGAAGGCTTGCATAGAATGAAAAGGGCTGACCCTCCCCAAGTAAGAGAGAAGTCCTCCTGCCTGACTGCCTTGAGACTGGGTCATCAGCTTTTTCCTGCCTTTGAACTCAAAGTAAAACATCAGCTTCTCCTGGGTCTTGAGTCCGCCAGCCTTCAGACTGGAAGTATACCTTCAGGTCTCGTGAGTCTCCAGCTTGCCAACACAGCCTGTATATTTTGGGACTTGTCAGCCTCCTTAATAATATACATTATATGTGTTTAATAGGTGTATAATTATATATATTTAATAATATATTCCTATTTAATATATTTAATAATAACATATATATCATGTACAGAATATTTATTTGTCTGTTTATTTATTTCTCCTGTTGGTTCTGTTTCTCTGGAGAACCCTAGCAGACTAATACAAATGGTTGTAGGGGAAGGATGGTGAATGTTCAGGTGTTGACATTTTAAGTGAAGTGAACAAAAAAAGGACTCATTGAAAAGGAGATATTTAAATGAAACCCTGAAGGATTTGAGGAAATAGGCCAAATGAATATCAGGAAGAAGAGCCATTCCAGGCTAAAGGAACAGCAGGTGCAAAAACTCTGAGGAGGTATGTGCCTCATAGATGTAAGGATCAACAAGGAGGCCAGGGCAGCTGTAGTGGTGTTAAAGAGGTCAGAGGTGACAAGTCACCATGGTCTTGGGAGCCATCCTAGACAAGATTCATGTACAAGCCTGTGTGTATGTCTGTGTATCTGGGTAGGTATAAACCCTCTTCCAGGAGAGATTTAGGCCAACTTACAACGCTAACTGCAATAACGCTGCATACATTGACATGGGATCAAAAGAAAGAAAGTAAGTAAGGATGAAAATACACTGGGGCCAGCCCCTGACTAGAAATCAAAGATGGTCTCCACATCTCCAACAGGTGAGCCCCACTTTTGCTCCCAACCTCCTAGGAGTCAGCACGAACAGGGGCATGCTGTTAGTAACCATGTTCCTCATATCCGGAAGATACATGCAAACAAATAGCTCTGGGGATTATGACTATTTTCGGCATGATAATCAGAAAGACTTTCCTGGGGATCATAATCCTAGACTGTGAAAAAAGTGGCCAATAGCAGTCGCAGCCTCCTTGCAATGAACGCAATGAAAAGCTTTCCAGATCCTGTTTCTTAGGTGGCAAAGTAGAAGGCACCCTAACCAGTTCTGCCAAGTGTGCAGGGAGGACTGGGCATTTAAGGGCGCCATCTTCAGATGCACACACTGACTTAAGAATTTATTTTAGTGGCGCCTGGGTGACTCAGTCGGTTAAGTGTCCGACTTCGGCTCAGGTCATGATCTCACAGTTCATGGGTTCGAGTCCCACATCGAGCTCTGCACTGACAGCTCAGAGCCTGGAGCCTGCTTCAGATTCTGTGTCTTCCTCTCTCTCTCTTCCCCTCCCCCATTTACACTCTGTTTCTCTCTCTCAAATATAAATAAACATTAAAAATTTTTAGAAAAAAAGAATTTATTTTATAATATTGAGGAGAGAGACCTCTGCTATTCATGTAATCCTGAGGGGGGGGGGTTGCAGCTGATTTGTGGACAGAAAGAGTGAGGGTGACCTTGGACTGTCCAGGCACTGCCCACAAACCCTGGGAGTGTAGATCTCTGCTTGCTGGTCAAGTAGTGACCTCAAAGCCTTAGCAGGAAATACAGCCAGGTAGAGATGACATTCTTTTGTAGAAACCATGGGTGCTAACTGACAGTCTCACCTGTGCCCTGAGGCAAGCCAAGGATTATCTCTGGTGGGACCAGGAATCACCTCAGGAAACTACTGGGAGTCAGCTTCCGTGCATAGGCACTTGGGCAATCAGGGACTGATTTCATCTAACATGACCAGAATTCTTTTACTCTGAAAAAATATAGTCATCGTCACCAGACACTTGCTTGAGCCAAAATAACCCCCCACAAGAGCACCCAGAGAAGTGCAGCCTTTGAGAAAGGATAGCCAGACCAGAACACATGAGGAGACCATGTTATGTGGAAGAGGTTGGCTAGTTCAAATTGGGGTGCCCCTGACATGGCAGGGTAGATGTGGGCCTGTTAAGGACAAGAGGATGCAATGTTTAATTTCTGGGTGGTTTCCTGCGTAGGGTCTGTGATGTAACTGCCCTCCATCATATCAAACGTTCACTAAAATCTGCTACAGATGAAAAAGAGCTGGGGAACACGTCGCAAAGAAAGTAAACGTAGATTTTAGGGAAGTTGAAGAAATGTGGACCTTGTCTTAGAAGAACTCTTTTGGACGGCTTATTGCTCGACCAGGAATCTCCCAGTTCAAGATGTTAAAAGCATGTCAGCTCCATGTTAAAGAACGTTTGACTCTTGTCTCAATAGCGGGGTTCAAGCTTATCTAGTAATATATGTATATACATCAAACACAAGCTCTGATCATTGGTTTATATAAACTGATCCTCAAGCCCCTAATCATACACGCATACTCCTCAGCACCCACCTTGGATGTGGCCATGGAGGTTGATGGGTAAAGGACAAACCTCTAGAGAGAGAGTCAGGAGCCACAGAGGACATGAATCAGGAAGTTCCCCCAGAGAGCAGAACTGGACTCTGACTGAGGAGCTTTGTCTACTGCCAGGGCAAAAGAACTCACGGGGCTGCCCTGGGGATTCAGCGTAGCTCCAGATGACTGCTATATGGCTCCTTTTCTTCCTCCTCCTAAGTGGGAGTGTTTATCACATTCATCTTGTCCCAATTCCAGGACTATGGATGAGGGTTTGGGGGAGAGGGCTGCAGACAATCAGAGGTACGGGCTGGCTTGTTTTAGTGCCTAAGGCGCAGCACCACAAGGATCCTCATCATAAACTAATGGAATCCAGAATCCCTGTCCTTTGGACCTGATCCAGAGACTGGATGGGACCTGAGTGCCATTTTTGATGATGGAGTGAGTACGTGCTATAAGAGGGAAGAAAGATGAAATATTATATGGTGACCAGAAGGGCGGATGGTGGCACTGTTGTAACTGACTACCAAATTCTTTTCTCTCTGAACACACAGTTGGACTGCATTCCAGCCTCACTTCCATCTTAGCATGGCCATGTGACTGAGTTCTGCTCAGTGAGATATGACAGGTAATACTTCCAAGCCTGACAACAATTCTCCACGGAGATTCTTGTGCTCACCCCCATCTGCAGACAGGACACTCTTGCCCTGCAAGCATTGCTTTGGGACAAGCTGTTCAGTCTGAGGCCAATCACATTCTGTCTCCGACACTCACATGCAAGAGCACACGTGTATACACATACACACATGATAGTGATCAGGAACACCCATTGTGGATTTTATACGAATGAGAAACTTGACAAGGGTGGAGGAGCTTTTATTTTTTATTTTTAAATTTTTTTAATATTTATTTATTTTTGAGAGAGAGAGAGAGACAAAAAGCATGAGCAGGGGAGGGGCAGAGAGAGAGGGAGACACAGAAGCCAAAGCAGGCTCCAGGCTCTGAGCTGTCAGCACAGAGCCTGACGTGGGGCCCGAACTCATAAACAGTGAGATTATGACCTGAGCTGAAGTCAGACACTTAACTAACTGAGCCACCCAGGCACCCCAAGGGTGGAGAAGCTTTTAAATGCTAAGGCTAAATATTCAGGTAGGCAATGCCCTATGCTGGTCTCAGCACACCCCCAAACCTTTACTGAAACTCTGCTAATGCAACAGCCCTGTGTTCGGGTCACTTCTGTACCTCAAAGGATAAGAGTCTGGTTCCACAGTGGTTCAGAGAAACCCCAAGGAAAGAAATGCACAGTAGGACATCGAATGAGCATGAGATGAATCCACGGATGTGGGGAAGAGAGGAGAAAGACAGTGACCGGGAGCAAAGCAAGCTTCCTTGAGAGGCCCAGAGCTCCCGGTGTGGACAGGGGGAGGGATGGGGTTGCCACCACAGCCTGGATGAGGACTCAGCCATTTTTACATATTGATAGAAGCATGACCTCCAGAGTCTGAGGCTTGCAGGTGGAAAGAAATCTGTCTCCACCAGTCCTTGAGGACAAAGCTGGTGACTTCCTTTTTCCCTGTTTCTGGTGGCCTGTGCATCCAGAGAAGCAGCTCCATTGGACTTAACGGCAAAGTCTCCAGTAATAAATGGTTGGCACTCGACTCTACCACCACGACCAGCATCATCCCCAGACTTCCAAACCCTGGAATTGCCCTGGGAAATTTGTCTGGCTCAGGATAAGATTGAAGACAGAACATTAGCTCCCTTTCAATGGGAGGAAAAGGAAAAATAGCCACCAAGGTACATCAAACAAGTGCACACATACACATACAACACACCATACTCACATGCTCACACACACACACACACACACACACACACACACACACACAATTTCTGGCCAAACTACATAATGCTAGATAAAATGAAATGTTTTTCATAAGTTTTTCCACCAAGCAATCATCTTTCCAAAAATGCACAGGCAGTGAATCCCAACTCACAGATAGAAAGCTGTCCAGATCAATGGCCAGACTAAGTGGCATAACATTTTTTTAATACTGCTTTTATGTCATTTGCCAAGCACTCATTAGGCACCTACCATGTGCCAGACATCACGTTAGGCATTTGAGAAACTGGGAGTAGAGGAGGGCATCCCCATCCTCGGAGGACTTCGCAACCAGACTACAGTGGCCACCTCCTGGGAGCTGGAGCCAGTGGTAACTCTGGCTCTCACGTCCAAAAGGACCCTGTGCCTGGGGAGTCACGTCTAGAGTTGATGTGACAGTCCTGCCTCTTTCCCAATGGCTCATTGGGCCACCCATCTGCAGGTACGCTGGACTCCAGAAGAAAGTGGGGGCGTCCTGGGAAGGTAGCAAGGAGCTCAAAAAGGCAAAGGTAGTCTCCACGAGCTGTGAGGCAGGCTTCTCCCCTTCATCCCTCCCACTCTCCCACCTCACCCAGGGGCTTATTTCTATTGGCAATCTCAGTGGTGCACATCCACATTTAGATAAGTGGCACTAAAATAAAATGGACTGTAATTATTGTTATAGATTACAGTAATTACAGAGGGGGAAAGGGCCGATTAGATTAGCACGCCCACCCCCCACCAGGACCGGCTGATATGAAGGAGATTTGTGCAGAGGGCGATAAACCTGCTGTGAGCGTTGGATGTCACTACAGCCTCCCAGGGCCCAGGCTGCAAAGGGCAGGGAGGCTGAGGAGGGGCAGTGGGAGGGAGAAGCTTTTAACGTGGAAATAAATGAGCCATTAGAGAATGAGTCCTCTTGCCAGGCTGCCTAGGGGTCACACGTAGCCAACCCTGCAGTCCATGTGAGGGGCAGAGTGATGGCTGGGCTTCGCACCATGATCTAGTGCAATCGGGGACTGAGTCCTCCCAGCTCCAGTCTGCCATCTCCCATCAGGGCTACAGAGGTCTGTCTAGAGCACAAGACCTACCAAGAATGACTGAAATACTGTCAAGTGACTTAGACTCTCTCTGAGCCTTGCTGTCCTTCTTGGTGGATGCAGAGACCATTCCCATTCATGCAACGTTGTAGTGAGATCACAGAAATACAATGTCTAGGACAGACTATGCCTCGCGAGGAGAAGGGTCTGGTAAATGTGACTGCTCCTTCCCCTGTCCCAGCCACTCCTGTCCCCATTGAATCTACTGGGACTGTCATCCTCAGGGCCAGTCTGGTCTCCTGACCTGAACAATGCTGACCTTGGGTGGAAGAACACAGCCAATGGTTGCCTTGGCCATGAAATCTGCATTGTCCTCTGAGTAATGGCTCTGCTGTCCACCTGTACCCCATTCATAAAAGGTCCTGTGGGTAAGGCTACCACCTGAGCAGCTCCTGGCTTATTCATGGATTGGGTATCCACCTTGGTGCTGGCCTCCAGTGTTCCCTCTCATTCATCTGTCCTATAGGAATTACAGCCCTATTTTGAGTCCTGGGTCAGGATAACTGGGAGCTGATGTCATGGGTATCTCCTACCCAACCAACCCTATTTCTCTTCCCAGAGCCTGCCTAGCTTCAGTGACACTTACCACTACTTGGACACTCAGGGCCACCCATTTGTCTGAAACAGGCATATGCCCAGCCAAGCGTACTGCCCCACCTGCTGGACCCCCGCCATCTCCCAGGTCAGACCATCCTTTGGTCAGCCTCAGTAGGTGTGTCTACTGCCAAGGCCCAACACTTTATTTTTTTTTAATGTTTTATTTTTGAGAGAGAAAGAGAACCGGGGTGTGAGCAGGGGAGTGGCAGACAGAGAGGGAGACACAGAATCTGAAGTGGGCTCCAGGCTCCGAGCTGTCAGCACAGAGTCCGACACAAGGGTCAAACTCGTGAACCGTGAGATCATGACCTGAGCCGAGCCAAAGTTGGACCCTTAACCCATTGAGCCACCCAGGTGCCCCAAGGCCCAACACTTTCTGATGCTCTGCCTCTGACACGCATCAGCTGAGGGCCCTCCAGAATTCCTTCCCATGCATGATATTTCTGCCCCTGGATCTGAGAAGGGGATCTATGGCTCACAGAATCCATTCCAAAATCACTGCACAGGGTTTGCTACTGGTTACACTCTCTGCCCTCATCTCCAACTATGCCTGCAAAATGCTCATCACATCATAAGTATCTGCTTACTCATCGGTCACCCTCAGAAGGCTATAAACTTCATGCAAAAAAAACGTTATTTTGCCTTTTAATTACCACTTAGCAGAGTGTCTGACACATGGTAGACTCCAATTAAGAGTTGATGAATGAATGAAAAAAAAAATAAGAAAGTATTAATGTCTAGAATCTTCCCAGCCTTTAACTTTCTTCATTTACTTCTTCTCTGTTGGGGGAAACTTTCCTTATGGAATGCAGTCAGGGGTAGGGAGGCTCAGTGAGTCTGGCCAGAGGCAGAAAGTGCTCAGTGCAGGACTATATGGTGCACTGACAGACAGTGATATGAGTACAGTGCTATATGGTGCACTGGGCCCAGCAAGTCAGGAAGGAAGGAGGATGACTCCCATTCGCTCTGCAGAAATAACACATTTGAACGGAGTCTGAAAGCACTGGAAACTCTTGGCTATGTCAGGCTTATCATAAGGCCTGGAGACACAGTCTTCGTCAATGTAAGTAAACTAGGAGGTCTGAGATTCTATATGGTCTCCTCTTACCCGGTAAAGGTGGAAACCCTAGGCTTGACATGGGGCTTGTACAGCTTGGCTTGTGTTGCTCATCATCTCTGCTCCTTATGTTCACCAAGAAAACTTGAATCCAATTTAAACGCTTTTCTGAGAATCTGCAAGTGGCTACCAGGCCAGTTTTTCAGGCTCGGTGTTTTGCCTGTTGGCCCCTGCCCTCTGAATAGAAAAACAAAGTACTGATATAGCCATGAACTGAGAGCATTGGCAATGCTGCCACATCACCTCACCAACCAAGCTCCCATCCCTATTTCCCACTGTCACACATCTTTAGGCTAGCATTTCCAACACATTCAACCAACCTTGACCCAGGAGCATCCGCAGTGATATAGAGCCTCAGAAGGATAACTGCATAGTGGAAAATCTTGGAACCCTGCCTCCCATGGAACAGACCCCACCCAAGGTAGCCTCTCTGGTTGCCCTCCACATTCTCCTGATGTCCCTGTTGGCCTCTCTCAAAGCTAATATCTGATAAGGTAAGTCTGATGTGGGTCCTTCTGTACCATGTAATGCCCATGATCAGATCTCACTAGTAGGAGGACCAAGGCAAGGTCAGTCACTTTCCTCCATGTCCTAAATATACTGCTGAGTTTGACACCCGTGGCCTTGGTTCTCTACTCAAATCCTTATCCCCAAATCCTTAAGAGCCCCCTCAGGAATGCAGGCTCCTATGCCAGCACTTTGCTCTTCTCATGAGGCGGAGGTGGGGAGGGCAATCATGACCAGAGAAGATGAAGTCCCTCTGTTGAAACATAGCTGCCGTACCCCAGCATCCACCCAGCCAGATGAGCTCCCTCTGCTTTAAGAGGCAGAACCATCGAATCCTCCTGAGCCCCTCATGCCTCCAAGAGGACCCAGACTCTCAACTGGACTAGTCTCAAAGTCAGGCTCTCAGGCAGAAGTCCCTGGAGCCCTTGGGTAGAAACAGAAGTTGCGAAGCCAAAGACATCATAGAAGCCATCCAACTTCCATCAATCCCTAGAACTCTCAAGATTTGTCACACCTTGGTGCCTTTGTCTCTTCCTTTCCTCTGCCAGCAACATAGTTCCCAAGCCTCTTTATGTGGATTTCATCCACTCAATGTTTAGGCTTCCATTTGTATACTACATCTTCAGAAACAACCCAGCAGAGCACCAGTGGGAGCACAGCCTGCCCCATCAGAACTGTCCCATCAGTTCTGTCTCCATCAGAACTCCTCCTGTTTCCTTCTTAGCATTTATCACGACCTTTAATTCTTATGTTTAGGGTGTTCTTGCTATGGTCTGTCTCCCTGATGTCCTCTCTGCAGCACCTGACACAGTGGCTGGACCAGAGGAGGGCCAGTGACAATTCGCTGGCTGGTCACATGAATTTATTCTCTGATGGAAGGCAAACACTAAATGTTTCTAAATATAAATCATCAATTGAAGATGTCTTCAATCCCGACTATCTGGGAAAGCTCATCACTTCCTGGGGTACCTGATTTGTTTTTGCCATAGAACACCCTGGTACTCTGACTGGAACTTGTTTCCTTCTTCAGTGTGGTTAGTAGCAGGCTCCCAGGTACATAAGAAGTATCTGCAGCTGACCTCTAATAACTGCACCATCTGAGAGGGTTTGGGCAGCTTTAAAGGCTTCAGCTCAAGTCAGGACTTGCCTGGGAAATACAACTGGGCTAGAGAATGTGGGAGGTGGCAGGCAGAGTGGGCGCATGCGTTTTGTATTCTAAGTTTTCAGCTGGCTTCATCTCGCATCCCTGCCCTCATTTCTCTTTGCCCTGATTTCCCCCATTTCTTGATTATGGGGGCGAAAAACCAACTTCCAGTTGTACATGAATATTTCTGTAAGCTGCCACTAATCCGTTTTTGGCATGAGGCAGGATATAAATAAATAAATATAAATAAATAAATAAGCTCTGTCTTCCCCCTAGGGTGCCCCACTCCACTTGGATTTAGGTCATCCACATGTCTATGATCTATTTTCGAATTTCAGGATTCTGGCTATGTAAGCAGGAGCCACAGAGCTGGCTCTGGGACCAAGACACCTGCCAAAGCCGACACTCAGCAGGGCCCTGCCACTAGTGTGCAGGCTGAGACCAGCCCCAAGGGTCTGGGGAAGATGCCAATGTAGCCCAGAGTGATGGGCAGCCCACAGGGACTGGCAGCACAGCAAATCCAGAGGAATAATTGGGGGTCGCATCTCTCCCTGGCCTGGAAAATGGGGCTTAGGGACAAAGACGGTCTCTGAGGGTGAAGAGAAGGTTTCACAGCTCCTGGTGCAGTGGCCAGGATGAAGTGTGGCACCTGGTATCCAATACCTCACCTGGCTGCACAGGTAGGTTTCAGGTGATGACCTCTAAGCACAGCCTTATGGATTCCATTGCCAAGGTTAAAGCAGCAAGCACCCTCAAGTTTCACAACAGAGAGGGAGGTTTGGGCTGACTTCAGACCTGCCCACGGGGTGACAGTCACGGAGGCACCCACGCGATTTCGGTGCCTCTCAAGCCAGCTGGCAGGGGTTCACAGCAGAGGAGCAGCAGCAGCCCAGGCCCCAGCCTCAGCCAGTCCTCAACATCCCCACGCTGTGGCAGATGCAAAGCCTCCCTCTACCCTGGGAATACAGTCCAAATGCACAAGTGTGGTTTACAAGCAGCCGAGCGGTTTGGGCCTGCTGCTCTCCTGCTCCAACCACCCTGAGGAGCCTCGGTTCCACGATGGCAGCAACCCCCCTTCTCGTGCCTCTCAGGCAGTCACACCTGCTCCACCACCTGCAGGGAGGCCTCTCCCTCTTCCACAACCTTGCCTGGATCGGCTCCAGGACTCCTGGCTTAGATGTTACTTTGTCCAAAAGCTTTTCTTGATGCCACCCCCCTCCCCAAGCTGGGCTGGGACCACTGTTGTATGTTCTGTAGCACCCTATCCCCCCCTCACCCCCCAGGCACAGCACTTAAAGCATCACAAGAAACATCTACCGGATGGGGTAAGGACCAGCCTCTAAATGTGGGAGGGCAAGGCCACGTCTCCTTTTGTACCCTGCCATTTCTCTAGCACCTAACCCCATGACTGGCAGATATCAGGAACTCAATAAATACAGATTGAGCAGCAGAATGATTAAATGAGATGACACTCCGCCAAGCAGCAGCACTTTGTCACCAGGCAATTGTCCTCAAGGGACCTAGTTCAACACTCAGGGGCCATTTCAGGCCCTGACAAAGGGAAACTGGCAAGAAACAAACAAGGTCTAGGTCTGTGGGGGGACAGCAAGACAGAGGAATTACAGGGGAGATTAGGAACTGGCCAAAAGTTAGCAGTCATAGAGAATGGGGCTAGTGGGGCAGAGAGGAGGGCAGCAGGTGAGATAAGGTGGAGACGGTTCAAGCCCCATCAGGAAGAGGACCGGGACACATTGGAGTCACTGGCTTAAGTGGGTCCACACACTGGGTCAGACCAGAAGATGCCTTGGAGGAAGTGGCCAGGTGCTTAGTCCAACCTGTCTTCTGGCTTGATCAGGCCACAAGGGGATAGACACCACCCTACTCGATGAATAGACACCCAGAGGCTGACAATGGAGGTGGCTGCTGAAAGACATGAGGCTTTTACAGAGTCAGGCACCTTGTTGTCCTAGGGATCTCTGGCTTGTCATTCCTCCTCCTCAAACCCTTCCTCCCTTCCCCCCACCTACTGCCCTGACCAAGCCCTCATCACGGCCTGCGCAGAGTTTTCTGCCCCTCAGCTCTCACTCTACTGTTAGAGAAGCCCTCTGAGAGGCCAGCTAGCCATATTCCGGCACTTTCCAAGCAGGGATGAGAGGCTCATCGCCTGTGGCTCTGGTCTTTCTGTGGGCCTGGTGGAGGGTGGGGGTGGGACACACTCTATTGCCTCCATAATCTGCTTTCCTTCGAACTCTGCCTTTCCCAGAGACGATGAGGGATGCTCACCCCAAGGTAACTGGAGCACACCTGCTGGGCGGTGGCACTCGGGTGAAATGACAGACGCTAAAGAGCAGAACACAGGTGTCCCCACATGAGTGTTGCAGGGAGCCCATGGAAGAAGCGAGCAATGTCACCTAAGAGGCCAGGTCAGGCCCCCCCACCCCACCCCAGCACAACAGGGGGCTGGGCAGGGGAGAGGCCATGCTGCGGCCTCTCCCAGTCCCAGCCAGGAGACATGCTTCAAGATGTGGTGGAGCGAAGGAGTCGAGGACAAAGAGCTCAAGTCATAACAAGGAGAACGTAGATCTGAAGGCAATATTCTGAAAGCCCCTTCAAATTTTGAATGCTTAAAATTATGGAGACAAACATACCTTGCACCAAGTGAGCTCAAACTCTGTGAGAGGGCATCACCAGTTCCCACGGAGCCCAAGCATTGCCCCAACTCCCCCAACCCCAACCCCGATCCCTCCCCTCACTTAACAGGGAGCAGGTGCCCCTCAAAGAGGGGCAACAACCAGGAAGGAATCAAAAATGAGCAGAATTTTCCCCCAAAATGGGCAGAGGAGGCAGGGGCAGGTATGGGGAAGAAAGGAACATCTCAAAGAGCAGACAATAAAAATGTAAAATCCACCACTAGGGATTATCCTTCAGGGAGAGGAAAAACAAATACAAGGATAAAGAGTTTAGACAAATATTCTCTCCAGTCTAAGAGACGTTGTAGACAACACAGTCTCTGAAAGGGAAAGGAAATCTGGAAGACTAGAGTAGAGGGAAGAGAGATTATAAAACCACAGAGATGATGAAAGGAAATGGTGGGGCTCTGGAAAGAGAAGCCTGGGAGACCCTGGGCCCCAGTGCAGGGGCTGCAGAGGGAGGGCAGCTGCGAGGTCCCAGCCATGGGGCAGAGAGCAGAAAGGTGCATTTATGGGCTAGGCTGTAACTAAAGCTCTCTGTCTACTTCCAGCCAAGTCACAGAGCACACCTTTCCCCAAACCCTCCTTCCTCAGGCCTGGGACCTCGGCCCCCACTGGAACTGTGGCCCAGCCTGCTGGATGATCATGACGATGATGTCCCCACTGTCAGTGCCACCGGAGAGCCATCTTGACATGCAAAGTTCCTGAAGGCTGCCGCAGGAGAAACAAGCTGTAGCTGTCAGTTCTGAAATGCAGACAGTGTTGTCCCTGTCTCCGGATGATGCCACAGGACCCGGGGCCTCAAATAAATCTTGTATTGATATTTCCACCAGTGGAGGGAGCCCTGGCGAGGTGCCTTTCAATATTTTTTAAATGATTTTTCCTCTTGGCTGTACTTCATAATAAGTCATCAGACACTGAAAGCCAGAATCCTCTTTCTTGCTGAAATGATTTGTTCTCTGGCAGGAGGCAGGGTTTATTACTCTGGAATACAGCTCACGATCCAAGCTGAGAGTTGCCGAAGGCCTCGGGCCCCAGTCTCCCCCTGCCCTCCTCCTGGCATGGGCTAAACAGAGCGACAGCTGAAGCTCTGTCTGGGCACCTAGATCCGTGGGGCAGGTTCCGAGGCAGGGCCACCCCAGGCCTTCTCAGTGGAAGGTGGAAGCCTCTCCTGCATGACATCCCCGTGGCATGACAGAAATAACACCCCAGAGTTCTGCACGGGGAGCCATCAGTGACTTGGGTCTGATGTCCCTTCCAAGAAAACCACACAAGAGTGCAGGGCTCCTGAGAGAGCGGGCCAGCAGAGCAGAGGGCGATTCAGGTCCTTGCCCAACAAAAACACAACAGTGACCCTGCTGCAGATCAGCTCAGATTTAATCAGATGGCTTCTCGGGCTCTACCACACGCTCGCCCCACCCCATTCCCACTCAAGGCAGGCACCCGGCAGGAAGGAAGGAGAGCTGCCCGTGGAGAGTGGTGTTCCCCATGGGTCAAGATATCCAGGTCTCTGGGAGCCCTGGCACCACCAAGTCCTGCTGAAAGCTGTTGATATGGCCCCTTTCTTTTTACCACCTTCAAACAAGATAACTGTTGATGGATGGTGTGCCTGATGCTCAGACTCCACAAAGGAGGGCATCCATGTGGGCATCAAGGAGATGGTATGCAAAGCCCATCGTACCTGGCTCTGGTCTCTAACACGCACTGAGGTTGCGATCCCACAAATGGTGAGCAGGTACCTCATCCTGCCACCAAGCACCCACATGGCCTGATACAGGTATTAATAGGCTCCCAATAGGCTTCCAATATCAAGGATATGAGATTGCCCAGCCTGGATCCAAATATGCAGAACCCTCCATCATGACAGATAAGAAAATGCTGTGTTGCTTGTTATTTGTCCGGTGTGGTCTTAAATCTGTCTCCATCTTTATGACTAGTTTTAGGAACCACTGACTACCTCAGAATCTGGAAGAGGCTCACAATTACAGAAACTTAGAATTGGATGGACTTTTGGGGGCCAATAGCCAAAAATCCCACTGGCAACAGAAATCCCCTCATAGCATCTGGACTCTACTTGAATACCCTCAGTGATGGGACACTCACTACTTCACAGGGCAGCCCCCTATCTTCTGACAGCTCTGTTAGAAACTTCCTTTAGTTGAAAACTGTCTTCCTATAATATCTTCCTTCTGGAAAAACACAGAGCACACTCCCCCTCGTTTCTAAGACATACTGTCCTAGGACTACTTCTAGGGACATGTGTGTTTTTAGGAGGTAAGGCCTTAATTATCAAAGGTCACCTAATCCTCCCAGGCAGTCTCAAGAACCATCTCCTTTCTTGGATTCCGTCAAACCCTTCAATGCTTTCCAGCATCTCTGCCAGAGCCTTGGTGGATGAACGTCTCTCTCCTAGACTATTTCGGCCTCCACATCTTCCCTCATGCCTCCAGGCTCTCTTCTCCCAACCCCTCACCACACAAAGTGATCTTTCTACAGTGAAACCTAGATATTATATAACAGGTAACCTGCATGGAACTCAGAGAATATGACAGGCGCTGGGCTAAGCCCACCATCTTATTTTAAAAGTCCCCATTTAATAAGTGAAGAAAAGGGTCTTTACCACATCTCTAAGTAGCTTTCTCAAGATGAACCATCTGGCAAGTGCCAGATGTTAGCTCCCAGCTCCAGTGTTCCTTGCACAAAGTGGGTGCACCCCCACCTGTTGTAGGTCAGCACCCGAAGATGGCCCTTAGCAGCCTCTTTAGGCCCATTTTCCATCTTCCATCTTCCTTTCCTCAAGGGTTCTGTGTCTGGCCACCCTGAACCCACTGCCCCCAGCAGCAGCAGCTAGGGCACTTTCTGACACACACCTGTGTGCTTCAAGCTGCACACCCATGGCCCCTGCTTCCTCTGCAGGGAGTCCTTAGCCTGCCACCACCCGGCAGCTCCCGTCCACCCAGCAACTCAGGCGTGGTCTCCTCAATCAAGTTTTTCCTGAACCTCGAATAATCACTTCCTCTTCTGGAGCCTTCTGCCCCAGCCCCTGTTACATGGCAGGCCCTTGTGTGTTCATGTATCTGTCCCCACTCCAGATGTGAAGCCCTTGGAGTCCACCCCTACCTTTTATTCATAACTTTATTCACAGAATCTAGCACAGGCCTGGAAGGTCAATGAAGATGTGCATGAAGGAATCCAGTCCTGCTTCTAGACTGCTGGCTGTCACATGCTGTTCTCCAACCTCAGCGCAAGGTGGTCTCTGCAGGGCCCCGTCTTCCAGGCTTCTTGTTTTGGTTTAATATCAAAGTTAATCGATATTATCTTTGCCCAAAGCGTAACATGTCCTAGACACCCCATAGATGGTAACTGCTACAGCTATTGCAAAGAAAACAAAGTTCCAGGAAGATAAGGAAGAGTATATTGAAACATAAGAGCATTATTATCCTAGGAGACAGCCCCTGGTATGAGGAAAAACCCACAGGTCTTAGGTTGAATGATTTAACCCAGCATTTTCTAAAGTGCAGTCTACAGAGCACCCCTCAAACAGTACCGGATCCTACGTGGGGGATAGTAATGGCAGCAACAGCAAGGAAAGTCCTGTGAAAAATAAACTTTGGAAGAAAAAAAAATGGTCATGATGAAAATTAAACAGATTTCTTTACTACAAACTTTTAATATGCTAATGTGTGCTGTGAATCATCATAAGATAGATTGAACATACAGCGTTCCTCATACTTAGCTTTCCCCAGAGTCCCCTTCCTTTGGGAAGCATCTTCTTGAAGTGCTGTTGCTCAGAACATACTCTTGGAAATGCTGTATTAATCTCTCTGTCAGGACAGGTGTTTCAGTGGATTGTTTTTACCCAAACGAAGGCTGTAGATTCTCCCCTGCTGAGGTTATTTGGTTAAGCCTCCACCAGTCTGCCATAATGATTTGAATATCAACTCTGTCACCCATCATTTTAACCACTTAACATGATCAGTAATCTAATCATTTACACAATTTATAATATCATAGGACAAAGACATGCATAGCTATTTCTATCCCGGAGACTGAATCTCAGTGTGTCAGTGTTTACGGAGAAAACGTGTGTCAGACAGAGTTTTCAAGCTCATGTGCACAAAGAAGTCAATCCTGACTTCCTTAATTCTTAAGCATGTTTCTAACCCTGTCCCTTAGCGACAGCCAATGACATCACACCAAAAATATTTCACGAAATAGGTGTCCATGAAAGAAAGCGACTCTCAACAAAGGAGGCATGCTCCATGTCCGTTTCCTCAGAATATAAACATTAGAATGTCTAAAGGATTGATACAGTGAAGAGCTTTCAGGTAATCTACTAACTGTATCGGTTCTCCCCCCCGCCCCCCCTCTGATGCAGATGTAGTGACAAGTTCATGGTTTTACTTCTAAACAAGTACCTGGGGTGCAGCCAGTACTTACACTGGGTGCCAATAGAGCCAGGTGCTCTGAAAGCAGCTGAGCCAGAGATAAGACCATGCATTTGCCTGCTGTAATCATGAGGCCACATAGCTGTGCCCTTGAGGTCAAGCACTCATGGAGAAGCAGAAGCTGGCACACTTCCAAGTGATTACTTTCCCAGCCCCCAAAGAGATAACAAGTTCAGTGTGGATTATTTACCAACCTTTTGCACTATTTAGCTAGGTCTCTGGGTTTAAAATGGCAGATGGCACATTCTCCCCCAAAATCTAACTAAAGTATTTATGAAGACACAGAAATGATTTTTAAAAAAATCGGTTGAGCATCTGACTTCTGCTCAGGTCATGATATCGTGGTTCACGAGTTCGAGCTCCCACTTCGGGCTCTGTGCAGACAGCTCAGAGCCTGGAGCCTGTTTCAGATTCTGTGTCTCCCTCTTTCTCTGTCCCTCCCTTGCTTGCACTCTGTCTCTATCAAAAATAAACATTAAAAGATTTGTCAAAGAAAAAAATGAAGACAATGGTGTCAATTCATCTTATTGTAAATATCGGGGAAATTTCCATTGAATAGAAGGTTGATGGATAAGGATTGAGAAATACAATCAGTGGACTGCCTATACTTTTCTGCAAAAGACAGGACAGCCTCGTTTTTCTGAAACATCATCAGTGGATATTCTAACATCCACTTCTTTGCTTGCTCTTGAGATTGGAGCCAGGGTCTACACTAACTTGAATAGTGTGCATCAATTCCCTTCATGTGTGCTTCCTGCTCCTGGGTGGCCAGATGATTTTCTAGATTTTCCCAAACATGTGACAGCAAAGGTAACCAGAAAGTGTCCTGTAGAACATCAGTCTTACAAGGGGCATCTCAAAGAGCTTCATCTAGCCCTCATCCCAATGAGCCATCAAAGGCTCTCAGAAGCCATTCACCAAAAAGTCTTATAGAGTTTATTTCATTCGATTTCTTTTTTTCCTTTTAATTCACATCCAAGTTAGTTAGCACATAGTACAATAATGGTTTCAGGTATAGATTCCAGTGATTCATCCCCTATGTATAACACCCAGCGCTCATCCCAACAAGTGTCTTCCTTAATCCCCCTTACCCAGTTAGCCCACCCCCTGACCCAAACCTCTCCAGTAACACTCAGTTTATTCTCCATATTTTCTCTGTATTTTAAGAGTCTCTTATGTTTTGTCCCCCTGCTTGTTTTTATATTTTGTTCAATATTTATTATATGCATTTGAATTCATGGCATTTTTACTTTCCACTTAACATCTACACACATTCGGAAGAACTACTGTTCCCTGAAACATATTTTCAGAAAACGCTCTAAATTCATTCAGGGAAAACAGTTTCCAGAGAACTACAGGACAAGAAGTGGAGAAGAAAGGGAACAGGCAAGGATACACTGTATCCCAAGAAACGTAGTCCCCACCAGCAAAGCTCATTTGGCCAAGACACTTTCAGAAAGAATCTTAACATCTTACAGCAGGCACCGTGGTGATTACCAAGTAATCTGTGTCAAGTGCCAGGGAGAATGACCATAGATAGAACAACGTATAATATAGTAAACAATGGCTGCAAAATAATTCCGAGGACATTTCTTTTTTTATGAAACTGTTACAAAGAACCAAAAGAAGAAAACGAGCTAAGAGAAAAAGTCACAGGAAAAGACACAAATATAAAAGCTGAGCTCAAGAGGGGAGTTGGTGAATTAAAAGAGGGAAGGCTTGCAAATAAAACCAAACCTCTAATCCCCGTGTTCAAGTCTACACTGGAATTGACAAAGAAGCTATAGAATGGGTGCAGTGACACCTCCTTTCCCTGGCAACGTGACAGACAGAGGTGACAAGGGCTAGGGTGAAAAGCAGGGGGAAGATAGAGAATGAGGAGCAACACCAGAATTACAGAAGACTCTTGGGAATATATGCACAAACCAGCAAATATGCACAAATGTTAACAAAACCAAGGAAGACACAAAGAAATGCTTTTTGAATTTTAAACGAATCGATGGTAAATCAAAAGGATTTATAAGGCTCAAAACGAAATCATTTCAATTAAATCTAGACACATTCTGGTAAAAAAAAATACTTTAATTGAACAAAGAGTATATGCTGCGATAAATTCTCACAAAAAAAAATACTGTTGACTAAAATGCATCTGATTTCAGATTTTCCCTTTTTTACATTACAAACACAAAAAAAGTAAATGTCTCCAGCTTGTGTAAGAACACAAGAAGTACATTATAGGTTAAGGAGGGCACTGTCAGATATAAAAGGCTCAGAAATGAACAAAAGGTGACATACTTGGAAAAATTCCAAGCATATAACCCAGCCACCTGAAAGAGATAACAGGAGTCCAGAAATCAAGATTTGCAAATCATGGTAGAAAAACAATGACACTGAACACTGAAATAACTGAAGCAAATAGTTTATATGTCTTAATCTCTGCCTTTCCGATAATTATATGCCAATTTGCCTCTTTCATCTGCCATGCAAGTAGAATATCAAAAGACAAACAACAACAACAAAAAACCAAAACCCATATTAAATGCCCTCATTTGGAACACCGGAATGCAAGGGGTGGGAGGGTAGTAGAGGCCTTCCTGGGCCATGCTGGTCACCACAGAAAAGGAGAGGAGAAGAGCAAAGGAAGAAACGGGAAAAAAAAGCAGTCTAGGGGTGAGGGGGTGGGGCATGGTGGAGGAGAAAATAATGAGGGAAGTCTGGAGATAAATTTTTCAAGACTTAAATAAAGACCCTGAATGCCCTGGATTGAAAGCACAACATGGTTAAGATACAGGGAAGTAACAAAACGTACGAATCGGTATTGTAATGAAATTTAAGGATACCCAAAACAAAGGAAAATATTTGAACTGTTTCCTCAAAGAAAGAGCAAATAACCTATCAGAACCATTCGACATCAGACTTCTCAGCAGCAACGCTGGGTTCACGAGACAACGGAGTAATATTTCTTAAGGCTTTGAAGCAAAGGGACATTAAATCTCAAATTTTATATCCAGCCAAATTGCCTTTCAAATACCATAAAATAACTGTCAGACCTACAAAGCTTCATTAGGTTTGTCGCACAAAAGCACATTTTAAAAAGACTCTGTGAGAAAGTACTCAAATAAGAAAAGGAACAAATCTAGAAGATGTTGTAAGAGATTCATAAAGTAGGGGAGAGAAATACCTGTAAAATTGTCTTTTGTATTTCAAAAGGATAAGAGCACCCCCAAAAGAAAAGGACAAAGTAGATCCATAAGAAACCAAAATGAAAATTCTAGAAAATAGCAAGATGATGTGGGCAATGGGAAAAGCTAATAGTACAAAGTAGCTACATATTTATCACTTGGGAAAAGGCAAAAGACATTTTAATTTTTTTAATGTTTATTTATTTTTTTCAGAGAGACAGAGAGAGGGAAAAAGTGCGAGCAGGGAAGGGGCAAAGAGTGAGGGAGACACAGAATCTGAAGCAGGCTCCAGGCTTTGAGCTGTCAGCACAGAGCCCAATGCAGGGCTTAAACTCACAAACTGTGAGATCATGACCTGAGCCGAAGTTGGACACTTAACCAACTGAGCCACCCAGGTACCCCTAAAAGGCAGAAAAAGTCAATAATTTAAATCAAACCTTCAAAGAATAGAAAAATCCATATTTCTTAGTAATCATAATAAATATTATTTTCAGTTCAAAGACAATGATTGGGGGGGAAAATCTGCTGTGGGTTGTTTACAAATTGTGTTTTAAAGGACACAGAGAACTTAAAAGAAAAAGGATGAGAAAAAAATATATACCAAGCAGTACTAATTAAGAAAAAAAATTAAACCAACATTAAGGCAAAAAGTATAAAGAATACAGAGAGTCACTACAAAATGTTGAAGAGTTTAATCAAGAAGATATATGATATGTCTAAACAAACATATACCTAATAATTAGCCTCAAAATGTATAAAGCGAACATATACAGAATTGCAAAGAGAAATGTAAAAATCTAGCAACATAGTGATTAATTTCCAAGAAGCTACTTCAATCACTGGTCAAGTAGACCAAATAATTACCAAAAATGTAGATGTGAACAGCAAAATTTAATAAACATATAATTACGCACTGGAAAATTTAAAAATATACATTCTGCTCAGATACATAATGGTATATTTTTAAAAACCAGTGCATACTAAACATGAACAAATTATTTTTGACCAAAAGTATAAGTTAATAATAAAAACATAAATAAGATATTCCTGTGCGTGTGTGTGTGTGTGTGTGTGTGTTAAGTACATCTAAATAACTCAGAGATCATAAAAAAAAACTCACAGTGGATAATTCAAAACCATATAGCACTAAATAATCACCACCAACACTACCATATAACACAATTTATAGGATGTAGCAAGTGATAATATGAGGGAAATGTATAGCTTCCAATTCTTATATTGAAAGAGAGAAAGACCCGAACATTTAGAAAGAAGATGACAATAATCCCAAAAACATATAAGAAAGGACATAAAGGTAAGAACAGAAAAAAACAAAATATGTGTATTTATTTACTAAAAAATTATTTTTATAGAACTATTTGCCACACACTGTTTTAAGTGTCTTACATTTTAGTAACTCATCTAATCCTCATAACAACTATATTCTTTAGGAAAAGGTGGAAACTGAAGCACAGAGAGCTTAATTAATTTACACAAGACCACACAGCTAATAATTGCTATAGCCAGAATGTGACTACAAAGTCTGGGCTATTTGTTTTGTTAAAATAGAAAGAATCAAATCAAGGATGAAAGTTATTTTTTTAAAAAAAGAATAACAAAATAGATACACTTCTTGTGTTATTGATTTTTAAAGAAAAAGAAAGAGAGGGAGAAAAGGTACACATAAAAAATATTATGGGGATGCCAGGGTGGCTCAGTTTGTTGAGTGTCTGACTGGATTTCAGCTCAGGTCATGATCTCAGGGTCATGAGATGAAGCCCCGCGTCAGACTCTGCACTGAGTGTGGAGCCTGCTTGGGATTCGCTCTCTCCCTCTCTCATGCTTGCTCTCTCTCTCTCTCTCTCTCTCTCTCAAAATAAATACATAAACTTAAAAAAATATGAATGAAAGGGTAACCTAATTACCAATATAGCAGAGATTAAAAAGATGAGAATATTAACTCTTTTATGGGAATAACTTACAAAAATTTGAAAAAACATGTTAAAACTAACACATAAATAAGCCAAGAAGAAATAATACATGAAAGTTTCTATAACTCTTACAGAAATTTTTTTTCAGAAATTTTAAAGCAGTAAAATTTTTCCCACACATAAGTTCTTGACGGTTTTATAGGCAACTTACAGTAAATTTATAAAGCACATGTTCTTTTTTTTTTCAATATATGAAATTTATTGTCAAATTGGTTCCCATACAACACCCAGTGCTCATCCCAAAAGGTGCCCTCCTCAATGCCCATCACCCACCCTCCCCTCCCTCCCACCCCCCATCAACCCTCAGTTTGTTCTCAGTTTTTAAGAGTCTCTTATGCTTTGGCTCTCTCCCACTCTAACCTCTTTCTTTTTTCTTCCCCTCCCCCATGGGGAAGGGAAGTTAAGTTTCTCAGGATCCACATAACAGTGAAAGCATATGGTATGTGTCTTTCTCTGTATGGCTTATTTCACTTAGCGTCACACTCTCCAGTTCCATCCACGTTGCTACAAAGGGCCATATTTCATTCTTTCTCATTGCCACGTAGTACTCCATTGTGTATATAAACCACAATTTCTTTATCCATTCATCAGTTGATGGACACTTAGGCTCTTTCCATAATTTGGCTATTGTTGAGAGTATAAAGCACTTGTTCTATAAAAGATCTAAGAGGGAACAGACCTAGCCCATCTCCTGATCCAAGATAATTCTGATCCCGAAAGACACAAAAATAGTGCAAGAAAATTTCACCAAGCCATTTCTCATTTATAAACACAGATGTAAAATACCTAAACAAAAATATCTGAAACAAAATTCTGAACAGCTGATGGAAAAAGCCATGTCATCACCTCACAGAGGCAGAAAAAGCTTTCCATGATACTCAATACTTATTCATGATGACAATCAGGATACATTAAGAAAAGTTCTTTAATCTGATAAAAGCTATCTGCAAAGTACCTTTAATAAACACAACTTTAATGGGAAAACAGAAAAGCAATCACTTTAAAATCAGAAGGATGAGAGGATGCTCACTATTACCAGATTATACTAGAGATTACAGAATATACAATAAGAGACAGAGAAAAAAAGACTTAAGTATTATTGATGAGGAAATGAGTCATTATTTTTAGACTACACATTCATTTATATATAAAACAAAATAATCTTGAGAAAAATTACTAGCTGTAACAGATGAATTTAGCAAGGAGAATGATTATAAAATCTATTCCATCTGAAGTCAATTGCATGTCTATGCACCAAACCATTAGAAAAAAATATATTTAAAGGACAGCACTTACAAGATAATTCTATGAAAATATGTACAAGATCTATATGGAGAAAGTTATAAAAAAATCACTGAACATCATTAAAGAACTGAGAAAGTGAATATTTAACCCATGATGAAGGAAAGACAGACATAATATGCTGAAGATATCAATTATCCCTAAGTTGATCTACATAGGTAAAGAAATTCTAACCAGAAAAGCAATATTTTCCAAGGAACTCAGAAGAATAAAGAGCTAAGAATGCCTAGGATATTTCTGAAGAACTCAAGGAGAGGACCCAACTTAAAATATAGTATAATTCATATGATTCATTATCAGGCCATAGAAACTATGATAGTTCAGTATTAGTACAGGGATAGACCAACTGGCCAACATAACAGCATAGAAGGCCCAGAAAAAGATCCACATATATATGGAAATTTGTCACGAGGGAAGAGGAGGCATGATGTATTATGCACAAAAATCACTTTCTGATAAATTCAGACCTTAAGTTTCAAAGGAAAACATTTAAACTTTAATAAGAAGTACTCTTAATCCCAGTCATAACAGAGTAATCAGTACCATATTAGCCCTTCCAACACAAATAACTAAAAAGTTGCACTAAATAATATGCAACACCTATTTCAGATATCAGACAAGAGGCAGTGAAGAACTATGATCCTTGAGAGGAAAGAGACAGATGAGGAGAGCCTTACAGAATCAAGCAGGGTAAACACACACACACACACACACATACACACGTACACACACACGTACACACACACAGACACACACGTCCCACCAAGGCACATTATAATCCAACCGCTAAAAGAAAGAGAAAATCTTAAAAATCAACCATAGAAAAAAGAAATACTATTTAGAATAGGAAAACGTATGAAAATGCTACTGCAGACGTTTTACCAATCCCAGTACAGGCCGGAAGATAATAAAGCAAAATTGTTAGTGGCGAATTTTTTTTTTAATTATCAAAGTAGAATTCTCTATGCGGCAAAAATAAAATCCCTCCAAAAATAAGAAAAAGTAAAGCATATTTACAAACAATGAAACTCCCAACAAAAACTTTTACAGGAAAATTTTCAGGCTGCTGGAAAGTCATATCACATTGAAATGTGGATCTATAAATAGATTTTATCTTTGATTTATCTGATCAATAAGGGGCGAAGGAAACGATATATACATATATGTGATTTTTAATTTTTTTCATTTTTAAAAGACACTTGAATGTGTAAAACAAAATTAATAACAGTAAACTGTGGCTTTAAAAAGTAAGTAAAAACAAAATTAATGACAATAAAGTATGGGATGGTGGAAACCGGAAGTATATCAAGTGTTCTTACATTGTACGTGAATTGGTACAATATTATTTGAGGGTAGAAGGTGATAAAATGAAGATTATTATAAATCCTATAACAAGCATTAAAAATACATGTAAAAATTAAAGACATATATCTAATAAACCGATAGAGGAGATAAAATGAAATACTAGACATAATGCAAAAGAAGATAGTAACAGAGAAACAACAAAAAAATCCAGATGATACAGATAGACAAACGGCAAACTTGTAAGTTTGGACCTAGTTTAGTTTAGATTTAGTAAGTTAAACTTACTAAACCTAGTAAGTTTAGACCTAGATCTAACCATATAAACACTTACAGCAAATGCAAATAAAATAAACACACAAATAAAAGGTAAAGGTTGTTAGAATAAATTTAAGCCAAATATGTTGTCTAATAAAGAAGTGTTTACATATTGAGGAGAGCACCTGTTGGGATGAGCATTGGGTGTTGTATGGAAACCAATTTGACAATAAATTTCATATTAAAATAAATAAAGAAAGAAACAGATTAAAAATACAAAGATTAAAAAAGATATACCATGCGAACCCTAACCATAAAAGGGGTGGGGGGTAGTGGCTAAATTAATATCTGATCCAGTACCCTGGAGAGCAAGAAATACGGATTTTTCTTTTCTTTTCTCTCTCCTCTTGCCTCTCTCCTCTCCTCTCCTCCCCTCTCCTCTCCTCTCCTCTCCTCTCCTCTCCTCTCCTCTTTTCTACCCTCCCCTCCCTATGCCTTCCTTTTCCTTCCTTTCTTGCTTACTTTCTTTCTCTTTAACTCTCTGTGTCCAAGGACCAGCAAGCAAAAAGAGAAGACACCACACTTATGGGGAGGTGGTATAACACTATTTACATGGTGGGGGCAGAGAGGAAACCTGTGATCCATTTGGGTACCTCTTGGTGCTGCCTTGACCAATTGTGACTGTGAATTACAAAGTACAGCTACCCAGCCTGAGAAGTATTATTCCTAGGAGCTCAGACTTCTTAGGGTTAGGGTTTAGTTCATACCACTAGATAAACCGTGGAGCCCAACAGAGATGATATACGAGGGCAAAGAGAATTAGAGTGGATCAAGAAGTGAGGGAGGGAAGCAAACCATAAGAGACTCTTAAATACAGAAAACAAACTGAGGGTGGATGAGGGGGTGCGGGAGAGGGGAAAATGGATGAGAGGCATTGAGGAGGGCACTTGTTGGGATGAGCACTGGGGGTTGTATGTAAGCGATTAACCATGGGAATCTACCCCAAAAAACCAAAAGCACACTTTACACACTGTATGTTAGCCAATTTGATAATAAATGATACTTAAAAAAATAAAAAATAAATAAATTACATTAAAAGAAAAGAAGTGAGGGAATGAGCACCAGTTGTGGCTCTGAGTTCAAGGCCTTTTTATAGTAATAAAAGTAATGATGCATCTATGTATGCACCTGATAAAAAACTATTGAAATACAGGACCGAAAAATGACAGAAAATTCTAATATCCTTTTCTCAGCAATTGGTATTTTAAAAATATCAGTAGTTACACAGAAGACTGAAGCAATACTCTGTACAAACTTGACCTAACAGGCATGTATGGACACTCCATCTAACAACTACAGTGGAGATGAAGCCTACTCACCCAGACAAACTATTGTTCTTCCACCAAACAAGTCTCAATAAATTTAAAATAACTGAAATCATACAGATAATATCCTGTGACCAACAAAAATCAGTTAAAAAAATAGTAACAAAATATTTTTTAAAAGTCTAAATAATGAAAATGTTCAAATATATGTATAAATAAACAATGGGTCAAAAAATCACAATGAAAATTAGGAAATATTTTGAACCAAAACAAAATGCACAACCGATATAGCAAAGTTTGTGGGAAATACCTAAATCAGTACTTAGCAAAAAAGCATAGTTCTAAATACTTAGGCAGCTCTAAAAAGAAGAAGGCATGAAATCACTAGCCCAAACTTTTCTTTAAGGAGATAAAAAGAAGAGCAAATTAAAACAGAGTAGGTAGAATTCAGAAAATATTAATATGGGAAATATATGAAATTGAAGAAATGGAAAAAAATATAGTCATAAATTGGTTCTTGAAAATGTCAATTAAAAAATGATAAAACCCTTTTGGACCCATCAAGGGGAGAAATAAAATGAAAGAAAGTATAAATTACCAATATAGGGAATAAAAGAGGGGACAGCACTACAGATTCTACAGAGATAGAAATAATGAAGAAATGCTAAAAATAAAATATGCTGATAAGTTTGAAAGCCTAAATGAAGTGGAAAAAAACACTTTGAGATTAAAATGACCAAAACTGACATTAGAAGAAATAGGAATTCTGAATAGATCATAACTATTAAAGAAATTAAATTCATAATTTGAAAGTTTCTGACAAAGAAAACATAAAATTCCTTTTGAGGAAGAAAAAAATATCAATTTCACACAATTTTTTTAATTTTTACTTTTGCTTTTTTTTGAGAGAGAGAGAGCACAAGCAGGGCAAAGGGGGGGGGGGGGGAGGGGGAGAGAGAGAGAGAGAGAGAGAGGGAGAATATCCCAGACAGGCTCCAATGCTCAGCACAGAGCCCAACACAGAGCTCAATCCCATGACCCTGGGATCATGACTTGAGCTAAAATCAAAAATCACGTGCTCAACCAACTGAGCTACCCAGGTGCCCCTCACATAAATAATTTTAGACAAGAGAAGGATACTTTCTAACTCGTTTGATATGGCCAGCAGTATCCCCATTCTAATAATAAAGACTTTACAAGAAATAAAAATGACAGATCCATATCCCTCATAAAAGTAAATTAAATCCACCTATGTATAAAAAAGGATACATCATGATAATGAGGGCATTTATCCTACAAGTCCAAAGTTGTCTTACCATTCAAAAATCAATCAATATAATTCACCACATTAACAGAATAAAGCCACAAATTAACATGATAATCACAATAAGTTCAGAAAAAAACTTGATTACATTCAAAGTTTATTTACGATAAAAGTCTCAGCAAAGTCAGAACTGGATAAGAGCATGTTGAAAAAACTTTCATTTCACGTCATACTTAATGGTAACAGTCTGAATACTTCCCCACTAAGATCAGGATAAGGAAAGAATATCAACTCTCACCATATCTTTTTTTTTAAATTTTTTTAATTTAATGTTTACTTACTTTTGAAGGAGAGAGAGACACAGAGTGCGAGTGGGGGAGGGGCAGAGAGAGAGGGAGACACAGAATCCGAAGCAGGCTCCAGGCTCTGAGCCGCCAGCACAGAGCCTGACGCGGGGCTCGAACCCACAAACCGCGAGATCATGACCTGAGCTGAAGTTGGACGCTCAACCGACTGAGCCACCCAGGCGCCCCTCACCATATCTTTTTGACATCTTATTAGAGATATAAAAGGAAAGGTGGGGAAAAGAAGAGAGGAGGGAGGAAATAAGGGAGGCGGAAAGAAGTTGGCTGCCTTTTTTGGTCATCTATGTAGAAATCTAGGAAAAAACTACTAGAACTGACATATAATTTTAACAAGATCATTGTATATAATGTCAATATGTAAAAATCTAGTGTATTTTACATACCAGCAGTTACCAATTAAAAAGTGAAATTTAAATAACATTTGAAACTGTACAAAACATAAAATACATAAAGATAAGTTAAATAAAGTATATGTAAGACCTATATGTTAAAAACTTCACAATATTGGGGCGCCTGGGTGGCTCAGTCAGTTGGTGTCTGACTTCGGCTCAGGTCATGATCTCACAGTCTGTGAGTTCGAGCCCTGTGTCAGGCTCTGTGCGACAGCTCGGAGCCTGTAGCCTGCTTTGGATTCTGTGTCACCCTCTCTCTGACCTTCCCTTGTTCATGCTCTGTCTCTGTCTCAAAAATAAATAAACATTTAAAAAAAATTTAAAAACTGCACAATATTGTTGAGAGAAATGAAATAAAACCTAAATTATTTGCTATGTTCATGGATGAAATACTTAATATTAAGATGTCTAATAAACCCTGTATTGATCAAAAGATTTGACAATCCTCCAAAATATCCCAGCAGGTATTTTGAGAAACTGACATTATAATTCTAAAGAAATTTTATTATTATAAAAATGTAAAGGACCTAAAATAGATAAAATAGTTTTTACTGAAGAGAACAAAAGTACAAAATTTTTATTACCTAATTTCAAGGTTTACCATAAAGTTTCAGTGATAAAGTGTGGTATTAGCATAAGGACAGATGTATAAAAAAATGAAACAGAATAGAGTCTAGGAAAAAAAACCACATGTACATGCTCAATTGATTTTCAGTGAAGATACCCAAGCAATTCATTAGAGCAGCTTTTTCAACTGTTAGATAGCATATGTAAATAAATAATAACCTAATAACCTTGATGCCTACTTCACACCATATGCAAAACAATAATTCAAAAAGGTTAACAGACAGAAAAGTAAGACCTAAAACTACAAATTTTCTAGAAGAAAATGTAGGGGACAACATTTATAGCTTTGCGGTAGGTAAATATATATATATATATATATATATATATATATATATATACACAAATTGGATTGCATCACCATTAAACACTTACCCCCTTTAAAGAACACCATTAAGGAAATAAAAAGGCAAACTATAGGCTGGGAAAAATATTAATATTACATATATCTAAAAATGACTAGTATCCAGAATATTAAAGAAACCATACAACTCAATAAAAGAAGACAAGGAACCCAATGTTTTAAATGGGCAAAAGATTTGAATAGACACTTCAGAAAAGAACACATTAGGAACTGCAAATAAAATGATGCTCAAAATCATTAGTCATTACAGGGGAGGGACTGGAAAACACAGAGATGCTACTGTACAACTCCTACATGATAAAAAATGATACAAATTTAGTAGCCATAACAAGTTTTGGCAGAATGTGGAACAACTAGACCTTTCACACATTGCTGGTGACATTGAAAAATGGTATAGTCAATCTGGAAAACAGTTTGGTAGTTTCTCAGAAAGCTAGACACACAAGTGCCATACCCCTAGATATTTACCCAAGACAAATAAAAGCGTTAAGTTCACATCCACATCACAAATTGTATGTGAATGTTCTTAGTGGCTTTATTCATGATCCAGAATTGAAAAGAATCCAAATGTCCATAAAATTGTGCTCCTATTCATGTAATGGAATACAATTCATCAATAAAAAGGAACAAACTATTCACATGCAAAACAACGCAGAAAAACTCACAAACATCAGGCTAAGTAAAGAAAGTTGATAGGAAAGAGGACTATGCACTTTACTTACATATTCCAAAAATAGATAAAACTAATCTGTAATGACAGATATGAGATCATCACTTGTGTATAATGTAGGTGGGCACTGAATTCAAAGGAGTATGGAAATGTTCTACACCTTAAACAGAGTGGTGATTCTCCAGATGAACACATTTACTATTACTCATCTAAGTGTGCAGTTAAAATGCATACATTTTATTGTCTGCAAATTATGTCTCGACAAAATTTATTTTAAAAGCTTTTACTAGAGGGGCGCCTGGGTGGCTCAGTCAGTTAAATATCAGATTCGTAATTGGCTGGGTCATGTTCTCAAGGTTCATGGGATGGAGCCCCATGTAGGGCTGTGTGCTGATAGAATGGAGCCTACTTGGGATTCTCTCTCTGCCCCTCCCCCGCTCACCTGTGTAGGTGTGCGGGCATGTGCTCATGCTCTTTCACTCTCTCTCAAATAAACATTGAAAATTTTTTTTTAAATTTTCAAACTTTTACTAGAAAATATAAGAAAAAATCTTTTTACCTGAGATTTAGACAAAAAATACTAATTTTAAAAGTAAAGAGAGGGGCGCCTGGGTGGCTCAGTCGGTTGAGCGTCCGACTTCGGCTCAGGTCACGATCTCGCGGTCCGTGAGTTCGAGCCCCGCGTCAGGCTCTGGGCTGATGGCTCAGAGCCTGGAGCCTGCTTCCGGTTCTGTGTCTCCCTCTCTCTCTGCCCCTCCCCCGTTCATGCTCTGTCTCTCTCTGTCTCAAAAATAAATAAATGTTAAAAAAAAAATTAAAAAAAAAAAGTAAAGAGAAATCAGCCTCGCTTTATTAAGAATTTATTTTATTTATTTATTTTTTAAAATTTTTTTAACGTTTATTTATTTTTGAGACAGGGAGAGACAGGGCATGAACGGGGGAGGGGCAGAGAGAGAGGGAGACAGAATCTGAAACAGGCTCCAGGCTCCGAGCTGCCAGCACAGAGCCCGACGCGGGGCTCGAACTCACGGACCGCGAGATCATGACCTGAGCCGAAGTCAGATGCTTAACCGACTGAGCCACCCAGGTGCCCCTATTTTATTTATTTTTAAGAATGAATTATTTAAAACAATTTTTTAACGTTTATTTTTGAGAGAGAAAGAGAGAGAGAGACACAGAGTGGAAGTGGGGGAAGGGCAGAGAGAGAGGGAGACACAATCCGAAGCAGGCTGCAGCACAGAGCCGTCGCGGGTCTTGAACCCGTGAACCATGAGATCGTGACCTAAGCTGAAGTTGGAGGCTCAACCGACTGAGCCACCCAGGCACCCCAAGAATGTATTATTTTAAAGACACCATAAAGATATGGAAGAAAAAAACCCATGATACTAAAGACAGATGATAGCTGCATGACTTAAAGCCAAAAAGGCATAAGTTCCAGGAACAGATGAACACTGAAGAACTCCCAGGAACCAGTGAGAAAATCAGAAATAATCCAATAATCAATAATAAACAGAAAAAAATGAGAAGTGAACATTAACAGGAAAAATGTACACTAAATAAACATGTGAAGAGACAGTCTTCACGGTGATCAGGAATATGCAGATCAACGGTGATCAGGAATATGCAGATCAAGATGGAAACATGATAACAGCTGTATACTGTCTTGACCAGCAAAAATAAGAAGTCCAAGATATAGTCAGGGTTCAGAAGATGCAGGACAACGGGGTATCATATATACTGCTGGCAGTGTAAATTAATACAGCCACTTTGGAAAACAAACCACTATTATAAGTTGATTTTTTAGTTAATTATTCACAACCCAGCAATTCCATGTCTGTACACAGTCAAGGGAAACTCTTGTACATAACCACATGTATGCCAAATAATGTTCAGAACAAGAAGGTTTATAACAATGAAAAAAACAACTAGAAATAAATCAAGTGTCTATGTCCAGGCAAATAGATAAATAAATCATATACTCCGAAAATAAAACATTATACATCTGTAAACATTAAACAACTTGTCTACATGTAACAAACTTCATTAACATAATGTTAATTTAAAAGTTAAGTACCGAGAGAATATTATAACATCATACCCTTATTTGAAAGTTCAAAACTAAACAATGCATCAAGCTAGGGTGCGGGGCACAAATAAATATGTGAAAAATCATAAAAATAAGTAAAGTAAACTACCATGAAACTTATTCAAATGCATAAAATAACCATTTTCAGGCCTTTATATACCAACCAATACAAGACTGCGTTTGAGATAATGAAAAAAAAAACAAAAAACATGAGACAAGCCTGATATTCACACTAGATCTTCTTACCTGAAGAACTTTTTCCATCCATTTTGCATGGAAATCAAACAAGGGCATGGGATGGCAATCTCACTAGGTGAAGAGAACAGTTTGTAGTGCTGAGGTGAAACAAAATTCTGAAGGATGTTAAGAAAGGGAAGAAGCTGAAGTGACAAAGTACAAAATACCTCTGTATAAATTATGCACATGTTCGTAGATGACTCCTAAGGTATGAATCCAGCTTGCAAAGAATCTACGAGGATGTGATTGATGCACTGGGAGAATGGAGAAATGAGCAGATCTCTCAGAGGACACAGAATAGTAGAGACATGTTAAACCATAGGCTAAAAACTTGAGTTTAAATATCTTGATGCATACCAATCACTTTCAACTGAGACCACAGGAGGCCATGTCCTAAGTCTAAGAATCCAGTTCTAAGAGTGAGGGAAAGACTACAATAGAATCATTATAACAAATTCTAAAACTAATCTCAATAGTATTAAGATAGTATGTTGGTTACTCAGATGTCTTCAAGTACAGCATTTCATAACCATCAGAGAAACACAATATAAGCCAGATCCTACAACATAAATCCCATACTGTCAAAGATAAAACAAAAATTACTACTATAAGTGTTTAAAAAAGAGTAACCAATAATCAAAAAAAATAAATCTTTAGTAGATTAATACTGGAGATAACATACCAAGATTTGAACATAAATAGTACATCTAGGTCATGTCTATATGTTAACATAAACAGAAGAAATGAGAAAGAGTCTGGATAGTTGTAATTTTTATACAGGTAATCTGAATCCATAAAAAAAGAATTATAAAGACAGTCAAGAATTGTAAAATAAAAATGTAAAATTAGATATTCACTGAATCAGTGTAAAAACTGGTCCCAAGAGAAGATGGGGCTAGTTAACTCAAAGACATGTTTATACCTGATATTCAAATAAAGCTCAGAGAGTGGAAAAAAAGGGGGAAATACAGTACAAAAGACATAGGTTCCTGTTAAACATATCTAATAAATGTTTAATTGTCTGAAAAAAAGAGAGAAACTGTCATAAGCAACATTTAAAGAAATAATAGCTGAGAAGTTCTCAAATCTAATGAAATACATCAAACCATTGAATATAGCAGGATAAAGGGGAAAACACTATACCTTCCTAGATACATTATACTCAAACTTCTGAAAATCAAAGATGGAAAAAATCTTAAAAGCAGCTTAAAAAATTGTACACACACACACACACACACACACACACATACTCCCTGGAAAGGTGCAACAATAAGAATGGTGACTGACTTTTCAAAATAAAATTTATGTAGATAAAAGACTAATGAAATTATATTTGTAAAGTATTTTTTAAAATAACAGGAAACCTGATTTTGATACCTGGAGAAAATATACTTCAAAAAAAAAATGATGATGAGGGTACCTTGTGATAATGGCCATGAAATAAAATGGTTGCAGAAACCCTCTTGTAGCTAGCAAATTATAAGCACTTTTATTAGTTATTTTCTTCTCTTAATTTATTTAAAAGACCAATGACTGGAGTTCTAGCTAGTTCATGTTGGCATAAATCTACTCTAGCCCATAGCTCCTGCTTGATGGACCTCTAATTTCTTGGCAAAATGCAAAAAACAATCACTTGAGGACTCTAACAGGTGACAAAAAATGTAGGCAGAATGTGGAAGGGCGTCCAAAGTTAGGGAAGCAAACTGCATGCAGACGAGCTTCCTCTCTCTCTCTCTCTCGACAACAGACAAAGAGATGGACTAGACACAGATAGAGATACATGTATTACTTAATTGCACACATATGCATATGCATGTATATATAATATATATACATATATATTACATATACATTTATATATATATATATATATACACACATATAAACCCCACTCCCCATTCTTGCTCCATTTTACCCTTTAGGGGGCTCTTATTATGATCAACATGGTGGTGTTGGTGATAGCAATGGTACCTAAAGGTAGCATGGAAACCTGTCATTGCTCTACATTCAGTGAGCCTGAACATAGAACAAACAAAAATTATCCGATCTGAAGAAACAAATAGGGGCAGAAAAGGTTGAGAATGAGAGAGCCTGAGAACCTATTGGACAATATTAATATTGATATATGTACCATTAGAACCCCAGAAGAAAAGAAAAAGGTTTTCACACAGACACATACACACACACACACACACACACACACACACACACACGACATTTAAAGTAATAATTACAGAAAATTTCCCAGTATTGGTAAAAGCTATACATTTGTGAATTCAAGACATTCAATGAACTTCCAAAAGCGTATACACAATACATCTTAATCAAGTTGCTGAAAACCAAAGGAAAAAAATTTTGCAGATGGAGGAAAACAACACGTTACATACAGGGGAACCAGGTTTGGGATGACCATGGGTGTCTTGCAGAGAATACAGAGGTCAGGATAAAAAGCTGTCAACTTAGAATTCTATACCAAGTTAAAATATCCTCCAAGAATAAAGAATTAAGATCTTCTCAGAAAAAGGGAAACTAGGAGAATTTTTTGCTAGAAGACCTGCACTACAAATAATGCTAAAGGAATTGTTACAGGCTAAAGAAAAACAATTTCAAAGGGAAACGTGGATCTCCCAGGGTAAAAGGTGAATAAAAAATAAATGGTAAATACTTAAAGATTTTTTTCCCCACCGGAAGTACTTTTAAACAAGTATGACTGCTGAAATTAAAAAAAAATCATTATATTGTATACCTTGGGTTTCCAATGTATGTAGATATATATAACTCCTATAATAACACATAATAAATTAGAGATAAGCTGAGAGAATTATAGGAACCTATATGTTACAAGGTTTCTACATTTTATGTAACATAGTGCAATATTAACTCTAAGTAAACTGTGAAATACAGATAAATATAGATACAGACATATAGGTATATAATGATAGATCCCTAAATAAGGCCCTTAAATATTGGTACAAAGAGATAAGACCCAAAATGAAATAAATAAACTAAAATGGAACATTAAAAATATTCAAATATGTAATCCAAAAGAAAGCAAGAAAGGGGGCACAAAATACCAACATATAAAGAAAATAAAACAAATAACAAAATTGTAGACATAAATGCAACTCTATCGATAATTAGCTAAGATGGTAATGGTCTGAACAGATCTTGACAGGGTGGACAAAAAGGAGCACCTTACTATGAGCTCCCTATAGAAGTCATAATTTAAACATAAATGCTAGACAGATTGAAAGTAAATAGGTGGATAATGGCAAAACTTATTAAGTTTTATGGAATGTAGCCAAAGCACTGCTTATGGAGAAATGTGTAGTTTTTAAGCTTACATTAGAGAAAGACTAAAGATACAAAATTAGTAACCTGTTTCCATCCTTAATTAGAGAAAAAAAAGAGCAAATTAAATCCAAAAAAACAAAAAAGAAGGGGAATAATAAAGTTGAGAGAAGCAATCATTGAATTTGAAAACAGAAGAACAATAGAGAAAAATCAATGAAATCAAAAGCTGGCTTTTGAAAAAATCAGTAAGACTGATAAAACTAGTAAGACTGACCAAGAAATAATGACACAAATCACCAATATCCCCAGTGAAAATGAGACATCACTACAGACTTTAAAATGATAAGGAAATATGGGGTGCTTGGGTGGCTCAGTCAGTTGAGCATCTGACTTTGGCTCAGGTCATGATCTCACAGCTCGTGAGTTCAAGCCCCATGTCGGGCTCTGTGCCAACAGCTCAGAGCCTGGAGCCTGCTTTGGATTCTGTGTCTCCTTCTTTCTCTCTGTCCCTCTTCCATTCACTCTGTCTCTGTCTCAAAAATAAATAAAACATTTAAAAATTTGTTACATAAAATAAAATAAAATAAAATAAAATAAAATAAAATAATAAGGAAAAAACAACTTATATGATTAAGGACCAGTTCCTTAAAAGACATAAACTATCATAATCCCTCATGAAGAAATAGATAACCAGAATATCCCAAATATATATTAAATGCATAAAATTTATAATTAAAAACCTTTCAAAAAAGAAAATTTCAGGCATAGATGATTTCATTGATGAAATCTACCCAACACTTCAGGAAGAAATAATGGCTACTTTATACAGTCTTTTCCAGAAAATGGAGGGAGCACTTGTGGGTGTATGACACAAAAATATTCGTTGTACAAACTGAATAGTAATAGCTTGTAGGGTTTTAAAATACATGCAGATCAACAGTTATGAGAGAGAAAATAATATTTTAAAAGTAAACCACTCAAGGCAAAAAAGGAAGAGAAAACAAAGAATATGAAGTATGTGGATCAAACAGAAAATGAATAAGAAAATGATGACCATAAACCCAAACAGATTAGCCATTACTTGGAATGTAAACAGACAAAATAGCATCAATCAAAAGTCGAGAATTGTACTGTACCGAGAAGGGGATTAATAGCTTTAAAAGAAAAGAAGAAAAACAAAATTAAGTTATGTAACCAAACATATCAAGAAGCCATTGAAAAGAATAACAAATCATAGTAAAATAAATACAACTAAAAGCCCTGGACATTATGTAAGAGGCAACCAAAGGAGACCTTTGAGAGATAGGAAGCAGACAGCAAATGGGTCAGGGACCTTAGGACTGGAAGCACACAGTGGCAGAGTGTCTTATGGCCCCCAATCACCAGAAGAAAACATCTCAGGCCTGGAATTGGAAACTTCCAATCTAGCCTGAGGAGGCTAATTCTTCCCCAGTCAGTCCAGCCCAGAAGCACTGGCCTGGGAAATCCCTCAGGAGCTTCTCCAGCAACAAATGGCCCAGCCTATGAAATGCTTCTCTTCCACATCAGCCTGAGTCTCTGGTGACCCATCATGAGACACCTGGGCAGTTGGGCAATCACCAACAGGGGTGATTCCACCACTACAAGTGCCCAATCCACTAGGCCTCATTGTCTCCATAGGTCTGAGAATCCCCATCTCACTGACAGTCACCAGGTAGCATTAACAGGGTGAATCCTGCCATAATCAGGGCTCAGCCAGGGAAGTGCCCTCTATTCCCCAGAGGCAGGGTGATCTGACCACAAATGCCCAGGCTTGGGAAGTGGTCTTCACCTTCATAGGCCAGAGACTCCCTTCCTTTAACAAGAGGTAGCAGGTGACCCATCCTAGAGAAAACGCATTCACTCTCTCAGGAAGCCTGAAGAGGGAACAACAGAAACCCCCGAAGCACCAGATAAACTAAGCCAACCAAAATAACATCAGCACTTAAAATTAAGTAGTCATTGGAAACACAGCAGACAAAAGTAGGACAGACTTATGTGCTAAAACTAAAGAGGGTAACTCCCTACTAAAATAAAAGATTTAAATAGAACACAGCCTCCTAAGAAAATTACCACAATGTTCGGAATATAGTAAAAAAAAAAATTACCCATCATACCAAGAACCAGCCAAATAACAATTTGGATGAGAAAAGACAATCAACCAATGCTAAGACCAAGATGATCAGATGTTTGAATTATCTGATAAGGATTTTAAAGGTCACCATAAAAATGTTGCAACATGCAATTACAAAGTCTTTTGAAACAAATGAAAAAAAAAAGTAGAAAATCTCAGTAAAGGGAGTATAAAACAGAACAAAATGGAAGTCATGCAACTGAAAAAATACAATAACAAAAATTTAAAAACTCACTGGGTTGAATCAATCATAGAATTTAAATGGCAGGATATAGAATTGGCAACTAGAGAACAGAGCAACGAAATTTATCCAACATGAGTGGCAGAGAGAAAATAGACTGAGAAAGAGATGAATAGGACCTCAGCTAGGGACTTGAGGGACAAAAGACCTAACCTTCATTCCACTGAAATCCTGGAAGGAGAAAAACAAAAAAAGAAAGAAAGAGTATTGTTAGCAATTTCCTGAATTTCATGAAAGACATATAAACATACAGCCTCAAGAACATAGGAATGCAAACAGGATAAATTCAAAGAAATCCACATCAAGACACCTCATGAGAAGACTTCTGAAAATCAAAGATGAAAAAAAAAATCTTTAAAGCATCTAGAGAGAAACTATCTAGAAGAAAACCAATTTCAATGACAGTGCATTCTCCTCTGAAACCATGGAGACTAGTAGAAAATGGTACAACACTTCTCCACGTATCACTTCTCCAGAGGAAAAATAAGAACTCTCAACCACAAATTCTGTATCTGGCAAAACTATCCTTCAGGGATGAAGAAGAAATAAAGACATGATCATATGAAGGGAAACTAAAAGAATGTGCAGCTAGCAGACCCTTAAGATTGCCAAAGGACATTTATTAAACAAAAAGGAAAGGATAAAATAATTCTTGGAGCATCAGAAATACAAAAAAGAACAGCAAAGAGCAGAAATGAGTATACACATACCATAGACCGTCCTCTTCCTAAGTTTTATAAACCATATTTGATGATTAAGACATAAAATATAACACCCTCTGCTACTCAAGACAGTGATATTTGAAAGTGAAGAAGGGAGAAGGGATGTAAATGAAAGGAAGATTTCCAGACATCACTTGAAATGACAAAATGCTGATATGAGTAGACTGTCACATGCGCGCATGTGCGCACACGTACAAATGAAACTGAGGAAGTCTGAAACTGAATCAGATTCATGAACTGTATCAATGTCAATATCATGGCTGCTTTGCTGTACATGAGTATTACAAGATGTTACCACTGGGAGAAACTTAATAAAGGGTACACTTGATCTCTATATTTCTCTATATTATTTCTTATAATTGAATGCTAATTATGTTAATCTCAAAATAAAAGTTTAATTTAAAGAAGAATATTCTGAGAAGAATGAGAAATCAGAAGGTACCAAACTTTCCAAATATTGGAACATATTATAAAATATGAACATATTATAAAATAATAATCCAAACAGCAAGGTATAGGATTGATATAGAAAAAGAAAAATCATAGGGGCGCCTGGGTGGCGCAGTCGGTTAAGCGTCCGACTTCAGCCAGGTCACGATCTCGCGGTCCGTGAGTTCGAGCCCCGCGTCAGGCTCCGGGCTGATGGCTCGGAGCCTGGAGCCTGTTTCCGATTCTGTGTCTCCCTCTCTCTCTGCCCCTCCCCCGTTCATGCTCTGTCTCTCTCTGTCCCAAAAATAAATAAAAAATGTTGAAAAAAAAAAATTTAAAAAAAAAAAAAAAAAGAAAAAGAAAAATCATAAACAGCATCCAAAAGGGAAAAAAATCTATATGATTTACTATATTTACAGGAAAAAGGAAAAATATAAATTTTATAATTATCTTAGTAGATGTAAAAGAGCCTTTGACTGAATTAATACCCCTTTCTTTTTTTTTTAATTTTTTAACGTTTATTCATTTTTTCATAGAGAGAGATAGAGGGTGAGTGGGGGAGGGGCAGAGAGAGAGGGAGACACAGAATCTGAAACAGGCTCCAGGCTCCGAACTGACAGCACAGAGCACGACGCGGGGCTTGAACTCACAGACCGTGAGATCATGACCTGAGCTGAAGTCGGGCGCCCAACCAACTGAGCCAACCAGGTGCCCCTTAATACTCCTTTCTTGATAAAACTGTTAGCAAACCAGAAACTCAGGGGAATTTTCTCAATCTTAAAACAAACACCTACTAAAAATGTGCAGCAAATATAATGTAAAATTGTGCATTATAAAAAGCTGTCCTCTGAGACCAAGAACAGGATAAGAATGCCCACTATCCCTACATTTATTCATCTTGAATTAAAGACCCTAAGTAGTGTGATAAGGTAACAGGAAGGAATAAAGCTATAAAAATGGGAAAGAAAAAATAAAATTCTCATTTTTCATATATGATGTGACTATGTATACACAAAATCTTAAGAATCTGTAAGTAAACTATTGGAATAAATCTGAATACTTCACTAGAAGCAAGTTTAATATACAAAACCAATATTTCTATATACATACAACAAACAAGTAGAAAAATAAGTTTGATTATATACTATCTACAATACAATCACAAATATTAATATGGGGTGGGGATCAAACAAAAATTATTCAAGATCTCTACAGTACAAAACTACAAAACTTTCCTGAGGGAAATTAAAAATCTAAATAAATTGAGGGGTATAGTATGTTCACGAACTGGATCACTCACTCAATATTTGTAAGATGTTAACTCTCTAAGGTGATCCAGAGTCCATGCAATCTCACTGAAAATCCCAGATTTTTGTGGGGTGCCTGGGTGGCTCAGTTGACTGAGCATCCAACTCTTGACTTTGGCCCACATCATGATCTTATGGTTTGTGAGACTGAGCCCTGCATCAGGCTGACATTATTTCTTTAATATATCTTGCCTCCAAAACACACCATACACAGAGACTGATTCCAGATGTAATGGAGATACAAAGGAGAAGTGTAAAACAAAACATTTAGAAGAAAATATAGGATGACAGCTTCATGTTCTTAAATAGGTATACATCTTTTAAACAGCACACCAAATGTAGTAAACAAATAGGGAAAAAATAGTCAACTAGATAAATGAAACCACATTAAAATTCAGAATTTCTGTTCATTAAAAGATGTCATTAAGAGCATTAAAGAGGCAAGGCACAGCATGTGAGAAAACAATTCCAATATATATAAAGGACAACATATCTAGTTCACCTACAAATCACTAAGAAAAAGGCTGAAAACCAAGTTTTTAAAAAAATGCATGAAAGACCTGAACAGGCATCTCACAAAGGAGATCTCCAAATGACCAATAAACACTTGAGAAGAAGCTCAACATCATTAATCATCATGGAAATGAAATAACCCCAGTGAGAAACCATTACCTACCCAGCAGAATGGCTAACATGTGAAGGACTAACAATCCACGTTAGTTCACTGAGGGTGAGTGAAGGACAGATGACGCTCTTAGGAAAAACCCATAGGTATGTAAGCTGAAAACAAGCATTTTAGAAAAGTATTTAGCAGTATTTGTTAATCACACACATACTTTCTGACCTAGTAATTCCATGCTCAGGTATATATACCCAACAGAAAGACATATATAATGCATCTAAAGACAAAACCATGCACTTAAGAATGTATGTTCCCCAAAAACATGCATCTAAGAATATTTAAAGTGGGATTGTTGGTAATAGAAAAATCTGGAAACAGCTCAAGTGCCTTCAACAACAGAATAAAGTATGAAATAGTCACAAAAGGTATATTATACATCAATATATATTAATTATGTCTTTTTATTTTCTGTGTTTCTGATGCTTTGCTATCCAGGGTCCTGCTAATCCTTAGAGAGACAGCCCCTTCTAGGACTAGCCAATTCCCAGTGACAGTAAATGACTCTCTTGCAGGGGTGCCTTTCATATGCAAACTAACCAATCCAGAGCCTGTCTCACCACCCCCAACCACCTGCTTTATGGAGCATTTTCACTCTGGGCTACTATTCCTTTGCCCTCATCCTAGGGTGAAATATCAGACAACTCAGAGCAGCCCCTACATCCCAGAGCCTGTTGAAACTAATGTCATTTCAAACCCAATACTGACTCTGCTTACCCTGTCTCACTATTCCTGCAAAAACCACCATAAAGGCTCTTGTCCACATTTTCCCCCACGCCCTTTGCCTCCTGACTGACTCTGGTGCTTCCCTTTGTAGCCCTGTGTGGTGTGACATTTGGCCACCTCCAGGGAACTGTTAACAAACTATCTTTTCAACAGTAGGCATCTCTTGATCTGGTGTCCTCACCATACTTGATTAACAATAAAACCTACATTTAAAAAAAATTTTTTTAATGTTTATTCATTTTCGAGAGACAGAGACAGAGTGTGAACGGGAGAGGGGCAGAGAGAGAGGGAGACACAGAATCTGAAGCAGGCTCCAGGCTTCAAGCTGTCAGCACAGAGCCTGATGCGGGGCTCGAACTCATGAACTGCGAGATCATGATCAGATATTTAACCGACTGAGCCACTCAGGTGCCCCAAAACCTACATTTTAAAATACAGTAAGAATGAATAGACTAAAAGTACATACAATAATAATAATGAAACTCACAAATGTGACATTGAGCAAAAGAAGGCAGTTACAAAAGAGTATGGTGTGCATTAGATGTCAATAGTATTTCCGCTGGTGGATGTAGTGACAAGAAGGAGGCACAAGGGTTATGCTGTAGTCACTGACGATGTTCTGTTTCTTGATGGGGATGCAGACATGCATGAGAATGTTCATTTTTTGAAAACACACTGTGATTTACTCATGATTTAGGCACTTTGCTATACGAGTGTTACATGTCAGTTTACATTAGGAAAACGACTAAGATTCAGCCACAATTATATTCAGAATAAAATAGAATGCATTCCAAAACGGGAAAGAACAAATTATCTGATACCTCGTGGAATAAGTTTAAAAATCAACAATAAGACAAACACTAGGCAGCAGGGAGACGCGAAGAAAAACAAATCAATTAATTAGAGAAACATAAAATACAACAAAATTGATTAAACAAATTAGACCTAGTTCTTTGAAAAAGATCAATAAAGAAATTCTGTCTAGTCTAACCAAGAAATAAAGGGAGACAACACAAATACACAACAGTAGCAATGAAAACAGAAATATTTCAACATATAGATACTTTCTAAATTATTGCAAATATTATACAGAGTTTTAGTAATGAATTTGAAAACACCAGTGTTATACAAGATTTTCTGTAAAGTAGACTACTAAAAATTACTCAAAGAAATGTAGAAATCAGGAAAGAGAATTTCCAAAACATCAGAGTAATAGCTCTAAGACCAACAACCAGCCCAGGTAACTTTAGGAGTTAAATGCTTTCCAACTTTACAGAGCTCTGTCCCTCTAAGTGCAAAAGAGTGAACGATTCTCTACCCATGTTATGCAGGGAGTACAAGCCTAACACAAGTTGAACACAAGCATCTGAGAGGGAAACTATAGGTCAATGTCACATATCCATGTAGGTGGAAAATCTCAATAGCAATAACAAAAAAGCAAAACCATCACTATATAAAAATGGGTAGCCAGGCTCAACTCCTGGGAGAGGTTTCCTCATTTATAAAAAGGAAACAACACACACAAAAAAATGACCCTCTTCTTCCACTTGCTACTGTCTCTCTGGGTATGACAGCTGGAACTACCACAGCCATCCTGAAATTATGAAGAAAGCTCAGACTACACCCTGGGGACAGGCAAGCAGAAAGATGAAAAAGACCCAAGCCTTTGATCTGGGCACAGAACGTCTGCCTTGGCCAACTCTGGAGCTACCCTAGCACCAGTTCTCTTTTTATGTGAGATAATAAGTCTTCCTTATTGTATAATCCACAGGAGATGAGCATTCTGTTACCTGCAGACAAGTGCATTCTAAAAGTATACAAAGATTAATTATATTGAGCCTGAGAGGGGAAAAAAGGGAGAAAAGAGTCTAAGAATGTTTTAAAAGTCAATGGTGAGATATGGCAAACTTAGCAGAGCACATGATAAATGTGATGTTCAAGTCAACAGGGAAAGGAAGGATTCCTGAATAGTAGGAACCAACACTGAATAACGTAAAAGTTAGGTCATCACATCACAATTTATCCCAAATCAATCCCAAGTAGATGGCAGATTACACGGAAATAAAATCAAACCGTAAAAATACTAGAAGAAAGTATGGGTGAATAGTATCTACTCTGTGAATTGGGTACGACTTTCTAAAAAATACCAATACATAAACTGTTAAATGTCTCTGTGTGAAATTATGTTCTTCAGAGGCAAACAGTTAATGGGAAGAAAATATTTGACACAAATAACTATCAATTCCCTTCTGAAAGACTGGTTATAGGAACTGACAAGAAAAACTTCATCCCCAATATAAAACAACAAAGGATCTAAGGTGTAATTTACAAAATATGAAATACAACTGACCAATGACTATATTTTTAAGTGCACAATTCCATAAGAAATGGAAATTTATCAACATTATTTTTACATGCTGCTATCAAATTGGCAAAAATGTTTAATATATCACTCAATGTTTTAAGCATAGGATCCAACAGAAACTTCCATATACCACTAGTGGATGTGAAAATTATTAAATCTTTCTATAATCAATTTGAAAATAGGTATCAACTATATAAAGAACTTTAAAAAATTATTACCCTTGGTTTGGTAATTCCCTTCCTTAAGAAGTAGAAGGACATAAATATAGATGCAATAAAATTGCATATATTTTGGAAGTCCATTCCAACATTATTCCATAGTATTATGATATAAATGCCTAAACATTCACCGTATAGGAAGACAAAATAAGTGATGGCTCCTTGTAAGCTGAGAAATGTGTTTCCATTAAAAATCATAGTAAAGAAGAGTGAAAGCAATGAGAAAATGCTTCCAATATAGCATGAAGTGGGAAAGTCAGGATATAAAATGTATGTACAATAAACAGCAATTTGATCAATATACACATCACTTTCTCTATCGCTATGAACAGAGCAAGGGAAAAAAAGAAAAGAAAAGAAAAAAGAAGGCAAAAGCACCAGAAATGCCAGCAGTATTTATTCCTCAATTCAGAGATCATGGCTGACTTTTATATTCTTCTTTTCATTTATCTGTATTTTCTAATCATTCTACCCTAAATGAGCATGTATTGATGCTATCTTCAAAATGAAGTGATACATGTACTTAAAATGAAATACTTAATTGTATCTTTTCCTTATCCCTTTACTCGGATCAAGCTGCAGGGTTTGTTTTGGTTCTCAGCTCTATCAAAAGTGGTTCTGCACAAGGGTTCGGAACGGTTGACATTTTACTCGGGAAATATGCTGCAAGAATGCTAATCCATGACGAGACTGAAGTTTATTTCCCTTCTGTGCACAGCTGGGAGCCTCTATCAGAGCAGCTTCATAGACACACTGCACAATACTCTGGCTGGATTCTCCCAGCCCCACCACTGCCCATCTCTCTTTCCTCACTGCTCAATCTACGATGTAGCTCCTGGTACCAGCTGCTGGAGCCGCCAGGTAAAGGATTCCACCTGTGCTCTAAGAGGCAGTCTCTACTTCATCACTAGAGCTATCCTGTCTACTGGCTGCTGCCTCTTCCACCTGGCCTCACTGCTTAGAACTTCTGAACCCTGAGAATGTGGGACGATTTGTTAACACAGTGTGGCAGACCTGGGCAAGAATGTTAATGATGCATGTTCAAACCCCTGGAGGGCTGGGGTCCTAAGGCATGGCGATCACTACATGATGAGCAATTATGACTCTGAATTATCAGCAGTCACGGACCCTCCCAGGGACATGATATCAAGGAGGGCATTTGATTCCTGTCCAAAGCCAGCTTTCATGAAGAATGGAAATTGACAGAGAAAACGGAAGAAGCATCTTAAACTGGTTAAAGGAGAATGAAGGCCTCCTATTTCCTCGGGTAATTACTGGAATGAGGAGGCTGAGCCAAAGGCATTGGTGGAACTTCAGCAGGCTCTAGACCAACAGGAAAGGGCTCTGAGGCCCTAATGCTGGCTCTGGAGGTGGTGGGTAGGGTGGGGTGACAGGAGGATGGGGTGGAAAGTAGAGTGAGGGGGTCATGGAACCGCATTGTCCTGAGTTCAGAAAAAATGCCCCAGATCTTCTGCTACAATCACCCTCAGGTAATCTGCCCTCCAGCCCCAGCACAGTCACATGATTGCTGGTGCTACATAACTGAGTCTTTCCAGTCTCTGGGCCTCAGTTTCCCAAGAGGAGCTGCTCAAAACACCACAGAGATACTGGGGATGGGAAAGATGGTGCAGGGGAGCTCAGGGTCCCCTACCCCAATTCCCTATCTATGGCAACCACTCCATGTCTGCTTCTACAACTATTTAATGTATTTGGGTTCCAAGAAGATTCTGTGGAACAGATTTTCTAGGACCAAAGTAAAGCTTGAAAACACTGGACTAAATTCTTTCTCAGTCTCTTGGCTCTCTGTCACAAGGAACAGAAACAGCCCATTCTCTCTCATCACACCAGAGTATTCTTTGTCCTGGAATGCCAACACATACAGCAAACTCATAGGCTTTCCTGATGCTTTCTGCCCACCTTCCCACCCTCCTGGCCAAGGAGACAGGCCAGCCTCCACGAAGCCAGTGAATCAGGTGGATAGCGCCCATGGGAAATGAAGTTCAAAGGGCCTTCGGGCAGCTGGCAGTTTCCCTAGGGTGTCACTGCAGCAGGGACTCTTGTGTTAGTGGAAGGAAATGTGTCTCCCACATCAGTATCATTGGGATGGAAAAGGGTGGAGATCCTCAGCAATCATGTCACAGAAAAATGTTTCTGCAAGGCTGTAGCTTGTGTCATACTTGTGGGAAAAAAAGACACCCACGTTTTCCTTCTTCCTTTAATCACACCAAAACAGTTCTAAAAACAAAATTTCATCAGAGGCCAAGTTCTCAGCACACTCTCCTTCATGGTCTTTATATAAGGAGTAGATATCTGGTCCCATGCATGGAAGGGGGAACGGTCAGTGCCGGTCACACAGAGCCCTCCTCCTGTCTCTGGCCTCAGGCTTTGGGTATAGCCCAGGGAGCTTCAAGGTGGAAGGCCACGTTCTTTTTTTTTTTTTTTAAGTTCATTTATTTTGAGAGAGACAGAGACAACATGAATGGGGGAGGGGCAGAGAGCAAGGGAAAGAGAGATGCCAAGCAGGCTCCACACTGTCTGCACAGAGTCCGACATAGGGCTTGATCCCATGAACCGTGGGAGTATGACCCAAACCGAGACCAAGAGTCAGATGCTTAACCAACTGAGCCACCCAGACACCCCATGGAAGGCCATGTTCTAAGCCTGCCTAGAAGTGTCTGCTCTTTTGGGGTCTGGGATAGAATGCTCGGAGATGGGGTGTGGCCCCACCTGCCAGAAGTTGATGGCCCACACCACACAGGAGAGTACTCACTGCCCAGCGCTGTATCAGGGTCATTACACCAACTGACCCCCTGATTCGACCAGGAGACCTGTATTATCTGCACCTCCCATCTGAGAAAATGAAGGTTCAGAGAAGGGAAGTGGCTGCAAAAACTCAGGAGAAGCAGATCCAGGAGTGACACAAAGGCCCCCAAGTCAGTGAGACAACATATGTGTAAGGCACCTATGTTCATAGTAGGTGTTCAATAGTCCCTGCTCTGTTCCCTCCTGTCCTATGCTAACCAACTTTCCATACCCCAACCTTTGGTAACTTCCTGACAGGTGGTTTCCCACAATCCCACCCAGTTCATGTCATAAGCTAAGGACATTTGCCTGAGTAAGCCTGTGCGTGGGACTCTCCTTTGCAGATTTCTGTCTGAACAAAGAGAAAGCCAAGTAGAAATCTGTGGAGCTCTGATAGTAACAAGCATGCACCTCCAGGTAAAATGCCAGGCCAAGTCCTGTGGGAGCCTGATGTGACTTTCCAGCAAAGCCTGCTCCCCATGGGGTTGCTTGGTGATCACCCATGCCAGACAGCTCCAAGCCGAACACAGAGATGATTGATAGTTTGCCGGGAGTTACACAGCAGGCTCGTGACATAGACCTTTGATTTTGCCATCCAGCACTCCCTCAACAAGAATGCACTTCCTGGATGAGATAATTTAATTAGTATTTGTCCAGCACCCTGCAGCGAAAGGCAATCACCTACCCCTTCCATCCTCTGAAGGGCTGAGTAATCCACAGTCTCTTGATGCCATTTAATCTAAAACGTCTGGGTGACTCACCCTCCCTGAGATTTCCCTCCAGAGTATTTACCTTAAGAAAACATCCATTTGTTCCCTAATTTAAACAATTCCTCTTGGTTTAAATCTTAAAGAAGCTACTTGGTTTTTGTTTTTGTGCCCGTGTTTGTTTGTTTGCTACAGTTATTTTTAAAGTTATAAATACATATGCGTATTTATATATACCTATATACTTGTATATACATATGTACATATAGGTATACATATATAATTAAGATATATTTATTATAATAACAGCTTATAGAATATATAAGATATAGAATTTATATAAATATAAGTAGAGAGAGAGAATAGAATATATACATATATTGAGATAAGCACCATTTTTGCAGAAAACCCCTGACCCTGCTCTAACATGACAGCATCTAGCAGTCAGCCCAATTGGCTCCTGTAACCATTCTGAATTGGGTGTGGCCAAAGAGATGCAGTTGAGGGGGGCTCCTCAGAGGTGCCCCTGCTTCCTTAGAATGAATGATCTCTGCCTTTGTGTGTTTCAGGACCCTAACCCTCAAATCTGCTCTCCACCCTAAACTTTACTTTTAGGTCACACCAATTTCCCAGCCCTACCCTTCACAGCTCTGTCTTCTACCAGGAACCATAGCCCAGAGCTGCCTTCAAATGCTGCCCTAAGCCTAAGCACTCTGCCCCAGTCCCCTTGCCTTGCTTCATCCTGAAACCTCCCAGACCTTGTTTGAATGCACCCTGGGCCTGAATAACAAACATTTGCTATGGTAAATCCCATTCCCCACTTTCCAGATAACTTCTCCTTAGCAGAGATAAGCTGCCAGGCAGACAGATAACAACTGGGATATGCAGTTATTAAGGTCAGATTTTAAAATGACAAAAGGATACATTTTAAAATAAAGCCCACTTGAAAATCAGCTTCCCTTCCAACTCAATTACATTCAGGCCTCCTGCTCTCCGAAGCTCCTTAGACTGAGAGATTCCAGCTCCCATTGGCTTCGGGGGTATTGAAGGAGAGTTGCCATGGCAACATGGAAGGCCCAGACACCTGAAACAGGAAGTGGAGGACACGGTGCCTCTGGGTCTCTCAGGCACCTGGAGCTGCCAGTGTGGCCCTATGAGGCAGGGGCCCCCACAGCCAATGTTCCCACCTACTGTGGGACCTTGTTGAAGCTAAGCTAAAAGAAGGGTGATGGGGACAGCAAGGGAGCCAGCAGGCAGGGCCTGAGTGTCTCCAGCCTCTCAGGACCACGGGGATGAAGGCACGTATGGTAGCAGATGTGAATAGTCGCTTCAGCAGGTAGCTACACTCTGCAAGACCGTGTTGTAACAGAGTGACTAAAAGGGCTCCCTGATGCTGGTTTCTCCTCACCAGGTGGAAGTCCTAACACAAGCCAACTTCTGTTGCCATCATGACTGACCCAGACCAATGCTGACCACCCATCCCTGGCCCCAACCAAGCCTCACAGCTTTGGGCATCCCTAGTAGACATCACAAGCCACCCCTGATGCCCTTGACATTCCACATCACACCTTGGTCCTCCATGGTCATCACACCATAGTAGCCAACTCACTTTACGATGGCACAAACAAACCTCTGAGCTCGAAAATATCATCAAACCATGTTTGTCACTGTTGCACCATGACCAATTATTGAACCTCTTATTATTTAAATGACCAACCTATGACCCTACCTTCTGTCATAAGATGGGCTGAAACCCCCCAACTCCCACATCACATATGGACCCCCAGCCATCCCAGTCTCTTGGTGGTGACAACCATCCCCGGCATGTCCTCTAGCCCTTACACCCTCCACCATTCCATACATGTATCCTTCTACCTGCTCCTCAAGGACCAGAGCCAAAGAATCCCCTCACCCAGATTCTCAATATCCCAACAGCACGTTAGCCTTTCCTGCTCCTCCACCACCCCCAGCTAATGCTGGAGGCCAGGCTAGAGGGCTCATTGCCAAGGGTTTATCCTGCCCTGAAGACAGCTCACTATGCCCTATTCATCTTTTGGGCACTAATTAGTAGAGATGTCCTCCTTTCAAGTGTATAGAAATATATGTGTGTGTGACTATATGAGCCTGTGCCCGAGTGTATGCCAACTAGTTAATGGCCCAACAAACACTGGGCCTTCTATGAGGACCATTCCTAGGAGTGCATCTAAGCCAGCTGGGTGACCTGGCCCTGGGCAGCCAGCCACAGGCCTTTACCTGCAACCCCATCATCAGCCTCACACTGGCTCACAATGACCACATCTGAAGTTCTTGGATAACTGTTCCAATAACTTTCTTGCTACATTGACTTCTTGGTCCTAATACCTACCAGGCTCTTGACTTCACAAGCCTCCCCTTAACTTTGGGGTTCCAACTCTGAGGAAAGGCTACCTTCCTCACCCCCAAGTCTTCAGCCCTGAAAATCTCCCATAGGAGGAGAGAGAAAAAGGCAAAGTATCACCAGAAAGAGACCCCAGGCCAGCCACTTGCATTAGCACCAAATAAAGTAGACTAACCCCACCCTGAGCTATGTGGCTTGTCTGCCTCTCCCATCTCCCTCCACTGGGCTCCACTGCTCCCTGCTTCCCACACTCCTTGTGGCTCATTTTTCTGTTCTTAGATCTGGGGGGGAACTGGCCGTAACCGCAGACTCCTGCCTCAGCCACAGTTACGCCTGTCCCTGCGGTTGGGCTAATTTTGGCCACTCTGGGGAAAATACATTGTCCCTTCCAGCCTCAGCCTAGGCCTGCATGGTTGGCCATCCAGGGCCAAGCAGTGAGACCAGGTGGTGCCAGGGGCCCTGCTGTACTCAGAGACTGTATTAGCAGAACTTCCTGGCTGAAAACTACTCTTAGCCTTCTCCACACTGTGCCCCATAAACACCAGCATCAATGGCAGCATCATCAGAGAGAGACAGGAAGAGGGGATTTTTGTGCTGGTTAACACCTGCTCAGAACACAGAGCCAGGGACCCAGCCACAGGAGGAGAGGGAGAAGGGTGCCCTGATGCTTACCTTCCGCATGTCTTTGCCAAAGGTCTCACTATAGGTTGTGCCGAGGATTTCAAACTGGACGTAGGGATTCGAGCTGTCCTCCCGAAACTCCATCACCCCTGTGAGGCCAGTGATGTGGCCCTGCAGGAGAGAAGGAAAACCCATTGAGGAAAATGTGGATGGAAGGGATAGAGTCCCAAAGACAAAGAAGGGAAGGAAGTAGTCACCAAGAAGGGGACAATCAAGATCTCGAGGAAGCACCAGACAGGCTATAAATGAGGACCGGGCTGCTAGCAGTCCTATAGCCGCAGAGCAAGATTGACACTTCCTAGACCGCTGCTCACAGGGGAAATCCCTAAGGCTTGCACTTGACATTCATGTGGTCAGTATGATTAGAGCACATGCTCTGTGCCACATATCGTGCTTGCTATATAGGTCAAAAAGTGACAGTTCTGTCTCCACCCTCCTGGAGCTCACAGTCTTCCCGTGCATCCTGCTCCATGGGTCACCTTAGCCTGAGCCAAAAGAAAAGTCAAAGGTCAACAGAGCCTTTGGGCAGCAAAGCATGAGCACTAGAGGCCAACACCAGCTCAAGTCCTGGTTTTGCCACCTGTGTCACCTTGGGCAAGCCATCTCCCATCATCTCCAGCCTGAAGTTATTTAGATCCACATCACAGGGCCTGCAAGGGCCAAAGGATAAAATGTGTACAAAGCACGGTGTCTGGCACAGACTGGCTGTGGTGGGTGTGAAAGCCCTGCCCCCTTCTCAGGCCATTCAGTGGGTTCTGTAGAAGCAGGTGGCAGAGGGGCTGAGGGAGCCTATGGCAAACCCCCTCTCCCTTCAACCCCCCCTCCCTAGGGTGGCAGTTCCATCCAGCCTTGTTCTCCCATAGACCATGAGCTGGGAGAGTCCCAGATCCTGAGCTGGCCAAAGAGGGGCCCCAGCTCTGGCTCAGGCTGCAATAGATTCAACCAACACCAGAATACGTTCACTGCTATTGACAGTACACACAATTTATTGTGACTACAATTCCTAGCACTATAGATTTCCCTAAATGCTCTTTTGAAGCCTCTGAAAGCCAATTCACTCTAACAAGTCTTCTATGGATTACCTAATTCACTTCAAATTCAGCCTTCCAACTTGGTGTCATGCCTGAGTGTGTGCGACAGGTCATAAATGCAGAACACATGTGCATACACACGAACACACACAAGCTAAAGTCTTAGCGATCAGCACGTGTACTGCATACTGAGACAGCCTCTCTTATGAATAGTGGCCACCTGCATGGTAGGGTATCTGGCTCACAGGAGCTGGGCAGTTGCCTCCATTGGTTGCTTAAGCAACTCTAAAGTCCAATCTCCTTGTAGAAAACAGAGAAAACAATAATAATAAATCTATGAAGCCCAACTCACCAGCCCTAAATGCTGGGAAAGGAAGAGTGGCAAGGAGGGAGGTCTGTGGGGGGCCTGCAGGGACAACCACACAAAGAGCTCAGTTTCAGACCACCTGCTCAAGGGTGTGTGTGTGTGTGTGTGTGTGTGTGTGTGTGTCTGCACACATGTGCATGCAAGGAAGGACCTGTCTTCAGCCTTAGCCCAATGGGTGTCCCCTTACACACACCTTTTTGATCGTGTCCAGCATGGACCTTCCTCCATTCCATGGCTTGGTAGACTTGCGTATACAGTTCAGGCTCGCCATGCTATGCCACTTCCGGTCCTCCAGCTTCCGGTGGAAGGCATTGGCCAGCATCAGGACACTGTCATACAGGTAGAGGTTGGAGATCTGCAAACACAAAGGCAGTGAAACCCTTTTCACTGATGCATTTTCAGAGAAGGGGAGCAGCAGAGGCCTTGGGTGATCCAGGATGCCAACACTAACAAGTGGTGCCAGTATCTATACCACAATCCTCTAGCTTCTAGTTGTTCATTCAAAAACCTTGGGGCACCTGGGTGGCTCAGTTCGTTAAGCAACCAACCTTGGCTCAGGTCATGATCTCGCAGTTCGTGAGTTCAAGCCCCATGTCGGGCTCTGTGCTGACAGCTCAGAGCCTGGAGCCTGCTTCTGATTCTGTGTCTCCCTCTCTCTCTGTCCCTCTCCCATTCACACTCTGTCTCTGTCTCAAAAATAAATAAACGTTAAAAAAAATTTTTAAACAAAAAAACCAAAAACCTGGCCAGGCACTGGAGTCTTAAGCAGAATAAGAACTAGCCCTGATTCAGGAACTAGAGTGGGAAGTGGATCTGTACATCATGAGAACCAGCATGGTCATCACCATGGTTGAGACTTGCATCCAGGCTTTGTGCAAGACTGGAATGGGGCATCCTGCTCACATAACACAGGATGGAGGGAAGGATAGACAGAAAGCTTGGTCTAGAAGGATTAGTAGGATAAAGGGTAGAGAGCATTACAGGGAGGCAGAATTATGCAAAGACATGAAGGTACAAAGGAGTGGGGTCAGATAGGGCAGGGTTCACCAGCAGTGATCAGATATGAAAGATTTTAGACTTTGTGGACCTTATAGTCTCTTTTGCAATGCTCAGCTCTGCTCTTACTGCAGAAAAGCAGCCAAAGACAGTATGTAACAAAGGATGTGCCAATAAATCTTTATTTTAAAAAATAGGCAGTAAGCTGGATTGAGCTGAAGACTACAGTCGGCCAAGCCTTGGGGTAGAGGGATTGAAAACAGTGCCAAATATCTGTATTAATGGGTACAGTAGAGATGAAGTGGGATCAAGGGGGAGGTAGGGATCAGGGATCTAGCCATGTTGAGCCTCATGGGCCATGCTAAGGAGTAACAACATAGGTGACTTTAGGGAGAAGGATGCCATTGGTGGGATCTGTGCCCAGAAATCAGATATGTGCCTTGGAAAGCCTGCTCTGATCCCCAGATAGGCCTGGGGTCAATGATGGCCTGAGTGACACTGGCAGCTTGTGGTTATAGAATATCTGAGGACACAGAGCCTGCTCTGCAGTGGCATCACTGCCAGCCAGGGGATACGTTTGGGAATTTCAACTGTGCACATATGAGAACTATCCCTCTGCTTAGCTGCTAAGTAGAGATGGCTCATAGAAGAAACAAAGCCCATCTCAGAGCTCTTGAGAGCATGATTGCAAGGGAAAAGCTGGTCCACTGGTGAGGAGAGCTGTACAAGAGCCCTGGTATCCAGGGATGGGACAGGTCCAGCTCATCCTCCTGACTACAGTTCAAGACCCTGATCCAGATGAATCTGAACACCAGCACCTGCCTTCTCAGGGGCCCATCAAGAGTCCTCTGTAGGGTGGAAGGCAGCCCTGTTCTCAGATGTTACCTGCACACTATCACTCTCCTCCAAGGGAGGTGTCATGAAGCACAAAGGTAGGAGAGTCAGGGGAGGGCATGGGTAGGAGGTAATGTCCACCCTTGTTCAGGTGTGTGGTCCCTCCTGGGTAACTGGTGCACAAACAACCATCAGCCAAAGTGGGTCAAGGGGATGATTCTCTGCACACCTAAGCAGCAAGGTGTCTGCTAAAAATATTTCAGAAAAACAAAATCACTGGATATAAATAGGAAAATGTGTCAACCTCTTAGGACTCCTGGGAGAATCAAATAAGATCCTTGGTCTGCAGGACGAACCCCTGCTGCCCTCCAACTTTACCCCTCACCACTCCCCAGTATGGCCCTCACACCCCAGTATCTACATGTCTTATTCTCCACCTGCAGTTTCTTTCCTCACCTGTCTTGGACTGGGTGCTCCCAAAGCACAGCCCCAGGCAAGAGCTTGGGTAGCATGGACCGTTTTCTACAAGTGAAATCAGAGATGGGCTAAGAGAGCCGGTACTGGACATCAAAACTATCTGCTCCATCACAACTGTCCAGTAACTCATGCTAACCAACCCTCAGGGGCATTTCTGCTACACCATGTCAAGCAGAGCTATTTCTTCTGTGGGTGTCCCTGTGTCCTGCCCATTCCTACAGAGCCCTGCCTTATCCACCTTCAACCTATGTCCTTACAGTGGACACAGGGATGTATGCCACTAAGGCCTTCATAAGAAATGGGTGGAGGATGGACAGGCGATGTTGCAGATGTGGCAGGAGTGTGTCTGGGACACCTGAGCACCGCTGACTTAACCAAGGCCTCCAAGTATTTTGGTGCCTGGTGACATTTTCCGGGGCCCTGAAATACACGTGTGCTTACCTGACAGCAGAGAGAAGTCACTGCCATCACGAAGAATTGACCTCCTGCCTTACAGGCAACACCAGGGTAGAACCGTACCTCTCGATGCTCGAGCCCTGAGCAAGCATTTCCCTCCTGAGAAGGACTAACCCACTCTCTGTGCTTGTCAAATCCCCAACCCTCAGGAGCCCCTACCACTGCAAAATTATTTTTGACAAGTCCACCTCCCCTCTGGAATACAAACTCATAATGGAGATGTTGTTTTAGGCCACTTGGAACAGCACAGCCCCAGTTGTGACCCAGACCAGCACCCAAAGGAATCCCTTTTTGCCTCCAGCACTTCTATTCACAAGGAATTAAGGTACTTGACAAATGAATGAATGCAAAGAGGCTGGCAATGAAGAGGCAAAAACAGGATGTGACTCAGAAAGGCCAAAGGAAGCCCTCAGCCTTCCCACAAGTATGTCTGCTGGGAAGGATGAACACATTTTAGTTCAAAGGAACAAGCTTTCAGTTCAAAGGCTTTAGCAATGTTCTTTTCCAGATAGATATATGTATCTGGAAATATATATATATATATATATATATATATATATATATCTCAAACATGCATATATACAACTTTTATATAAATATGTATATATTCATATATAACTCGTATATAACTTTTATAAATGAAATATGTGTGTGTGTGTGTGTGTGTACATAATGTATGTATGTATACAACTTTTTTCTTACTATCTCTAAACACAGCATCCAGCACCAACCAAAGCATACAGGTGGTGTTTAATATACGTTTGATGGATGGATGGATGGATGGATGGATGGATGGATGGAAGGCTAAATGAATAGATGAATGAGGGGATGGGTAGGTGAAAGGGAGGAGGAGTGGATGGATGGAAGGATAGAGGGGGAGATGGATGGGTGGATGGATGGATGGATGGATGGATGGATGGATGGATCTCCCGCTAAGAGGATACACAATGATCTTGGTTCCCCAAAAGAGAAAACAGTAGGAAGAAGAGATTGGGCGCCTCCACTTTGACTTGGCAGAGAACCTCCTTTGTTCAAACAGCATCTTGCTTTTCATTTACAGCCTGCTCAAAATGTCTTCTCGATCCCCACTTGGAGCTCCACCTTCTCTCACTCCTGTCCCTTCTGATAAGATGCTATGTCAGTACTTCTCCCTGCTGTGGGCAGACACTAACACCCTGTGTTGATCTGTGGCCCTATCTCTGCTGTTCAACTTCAGCATCCTCACACTGAGAAGACATGTGTGGGGATGCAAAGGGAGAGCACTACCCTCACAGTCTTGTTGTCTGGAGACTGGAGACGGGACCTTTAGGGGAAAAGATCAAGAGCAGATAGCAGAAAGGCAGCCTCTGCTTGGGGCTCTGTCTGGGTCCTGATAAATATAAGGCAAGCCTTTTCTCAGGGTGGGTGGGTGGAGACCAGCATCAGGGCATGGTCACGACCAGCCCCTGAGCCAAGAGTGGTCTGGAAGGAGAGAGGCTCCCAACTGTATGAACACTCACTCAATGTCAGGTTCAAGGGGCTAACAACCCAAGCTGGGAGCCCCAGGCCACAAGGGCAGAGAAAAGGGGCCTGGTTTGAGGGAATGCTTGCCTCTTTTCCCTCACTTCTCAGGTAAGACACAGCACAGTTCATTCAGAGCAGACAGACAAGCAGAGCAGATACTGTCACTATTTAAACCCTCATCCCCTCTGGCTGGCCTAGGGACATTGCAGCACAAAAGTGACAAGGAACCAAAAAAAAAAAAAAAAAAAAAAAAGACATTTCAGGTGAAAGTAGACCTGAAAAAAAGACAGACCAAAGTTTGAGGCCAAGGGCATGGCAGAATAAAGACCTGGATGCAAAGCAAATGACCTGGGACCAGGTCAGACAATATAAAGTCAGAGGCAGACAAAAGCCACAGCCAGGCAAGGGGCCTGAGGCTGGAGCCTATGGCCTCCATTCTGAGTGGGGACAGAGCTAGAATGGAACCCAGCTGGTTCAGTTAGCCACCTTAGAGGTGTATGCCTGATCCCTCTTTCACTGCCGTATAGCACAACTCTTACTGTACTGAGTGTGCAGCTTAGCCGGGTGGCCTTGCAGGATGAGCAAGAGTTTTGGATTCATCCCAGCCTGGGCCAGCTCTGCTCACTGCTATTCCTCCTCCAGTGCATGGAGACAGCAGGTGCTCAATAAATGCTTATTGAATTAGTGAATTGAATCTCCACTTGCACTCATGCAGAGTGATGTTGAACAAGTCATTTAATGCTTAAGACTCACCTTGATGACAAGAAAATACAATGTGATCAGCAGCCCTGGAGAGGTGCACCCTGGAGGGGTGGCCCTGAATAACTCCCCTGAGAACTGCGGGATTGTAGTACTCATGCGTGCCAAGTACTGTCCTAACTTCTTTGTGTGCAGCTTTATTTTAGGAAGGAGAAGAAACAGGAAGAAATGGAAGGGGGAATACAAGACCTACACAGGCTGCTGACTTCAATGTGGATGGTCTGAGAGCTCCTCCAAGGTGCCCCATCTCTGAGCCCAGCATGAGTCTGGGACACAGAAGCCTCAGAACCACTGGGAAAAGAACTTGTATCTGCCAACACCACTCGCCCTCTTCCCCAATGCCCCTTGGCCTGAATGCTTTTCAAGGAGGAGCAGGAGTTGTATCTGGATTTGTAGCTTGTGGCTGGGAAGACTGAGCAAAGATCCCCCTGAGCATTATATCCCCAGTTCTGCCTGCACACTGCTCACCTGGACACATGTCCCTGGTCTCCTCCTGGCCCCAGCAGCCCCGTCACAGCTGCCATAGCCCCCTGGCCTGAGCCAGACCTTTCGGGTCTGCAAGGGCTGAGGCGCTGCAGAGCATCCCTTTATGGGAAAAGCCACTCCTCTGCCTCTGGGGTGTTCTGTAAAAGGTTCCAATATCGGAAGGCCCAGAGTGGGGGCCTCACTATGCCTGACTCAGGCTCCTGAAAGGGAGGTGGCTTGGCCCATTGCAGTTGAAGGTCTGACATGTGTCCTGCAGGGCTGGCTCAACCACAGGAGACCACCCAGGTATGGAGGAGAAAGAGGGAGGCAGGCAAGCAGGGCTAGAACAGGGGCAGTTCCAGCCCAGCCCTGTGGGAAGCACCATGCTCTGTACTCTGCCCTGTCACCTGTCCCTCGCCCAGGCTTAGGGGCTTCAATCCCAAGGAAGCTTCCTTATGTCCTGTCTATGTGGTCATCTCCTACAACCACAGCATGGTTCAAGTGCCCTCATTTCTCCCTGAGGAAATAGTAACTACTGGTTACCTTGTCTCCCAGCCTTGGGCCCTCCCCCACCCCTGCACAGAGTTGTCTTTCCTGGATGCACATCCTGCCCTGTCACATCTCCAAAGGCCACACCCTGGTCCTCGGCACCCTGGCGGCTATCCCCCTTTCTGACTGAATTCCCAACATTTCCCACCTCCCACCTCTAGCCTCAGACACACTGAACTCTGTCCCTGTTCTCCTGGGCCCCTGGGCTTTTGTATATGCCATTCTTCCTAACTGGTACTTGCTACGGAATAGAGATGAAACTTCCCCATTTATGCAGAGTTTGTGGGAATTAAGAGAGAGAGCATTTTTGAATGTCTAACATAGGAACTGTCACATAATCAGCGGATAAAGAGGGTTTGTGGAATTAGTGAATGCTGAATGAATAGATTTAAATCTGTTTTTAGGAAAAAGAACACCAAAGTAAAGATATACCAAGGTATTTGCAAAAAGAATGCTTCTCAGAATACGACTGATGGAGGGGGCACCTGGGTGGCTCAATCGGTTAAGCATCTGACTTTGGCTCAGATCACGATCTCACAATCCATGAGTTCGTGCCTGGAGTCAGGCTTCGTGCTGACAGCTCAGAACCAGGAGCCTGCTTCAAATGCTCTGTCTTCTCCTCTCTCTGCCCCTCCTCTGCTCACGCTCTGTCTCTCTGTCTCTCTCTCAAAAATAATAAACATTAAAAAAAAAAAGAATATCATTGATGGAGGATACAAGCCATGCTGAGAAAAGGGTATAGGAGCTCTGGACCAATATATTCCGTGGGGAAGTGTCCATCTCCAATCAGAATCTGGGGTATGCATTTCCAGGAGATGGGAGCATCCTAGCAAACTTGTATTTCCAAAGCCAATAACCTGTGCAGGAAGTGGGTCTTTGGAAGGGAAATGGGAAATGTGAGGACACATTTCTCGGAGGTAGAGGAGAGAATTTGGCCAGGAGGCCTTGATTGGGGCTTGCAGCCCTTGAGAGACCCAGGTAGGCCTCTTGGCTGCCCAATGATCAAAGACCAATCCCATGAAGCCAACTGAGGACCTTGGATATGGAAAAACAGATTTTATTCTTTTAAGAGTTGGCACCAGAATCCCCACTACATCAGTAATTATATTTTATATAGTTATATTTTATATTCCTGTGTTAGCAGGGGCAAAGGCTACCAGAAAGATTGTTAAGTTTATCTTCATGAAAAAATAAGGAGAATTTACTTTGGAGTCAAGACCCAGAGGAAGAAAATAGAGGATGGATAGAGAAGTCAGCAGGAAAGAGAGTGTGAGGTCCCGGGGTGGGGGGACAGGCAGAGAACATTCCTCAGCAGGAAAGGACTGAGGACATCACAGGCTGTCTGTGCCACTACAATGCCAATACCCTACCCTGACTCTTACCATATGTGACAGCATATTCAAGACAGATTTGTAGGCAAAGCCAGGAAAGGTGCTGGTTTCACACCTGAGTCAACCCTAATTTGAAGGCAGCCCCATGAGAAGGCTGGATGATCTGTTTACTTACATGAGTCCCCAGAAGCAGCACTAGGACCAGGAGTAATGAAAAGATAAGCCCCCCACCCCCACCCCACTCATAAAATATGCTAAGGAGACCTATACTCTTCGGATCCTATTTGGACCCTGCAGGCCAAGACTTGTGTCCACCTCCAACAGACTGGAAGAGACAGGCCCCCAAAAGACAATGGCCCCGTTGTGGAGCCAGCTGCTTGACTTCCCAGTGCTCCGTGCATGTTTCCCTGTAGTAAGTGTGAGGGTGCTCCAGCCGTGTCTCCGTTATACTCCAGGGCCCAGGGTATTTGCTGTGCAGCCACACTATCAGGGGAAGAATCATGCTTGAAAGCAAAGGAAGATGAATGGCAGGCCAGGGTCACAGCCACGCGAGCCAGCTGCATCATAACACCAGACCATTATCCACCCCACACCAAAGATAGAAACATAAGAAATGTTTTCATTAAGGAAGTCTGCATTTCCTCCAGGCTTCTAAAGAGCCCAGTTTTCTCTTCCCTCCATCATTAATCAAGCCAAGTGGACTGTTCAGGGAGACCTCACAGGGGCAAACAGCAGGAACTGACCTCCGACCAGATCCTCAGACAGGCTCTGGTCAACCAGCAAAGTCAGACAAACAGCCGGCAGAGGGTCCAGCTGGGAGGACAAGCTGACGCCCAGATGTCGCAGCTTGAGAAATCCATCTCCAGGCGAGGCCTTTCTGCCAGACTGCTGCCAGCCTGCCCATCCTGAGACAGGGCACCACAGCCAGGCCTGGCGAGGGAGCAGATGGTGGCAGAGGGCAAAGGAGCTGGGGCTCTCTGCTCATCGGTGAATCCAAGGGGATGGAAGGCAGAGTGGGGAAGGGCATTTGTCCGTACCTGAGGCTCTCTGGCCTCCAAATGTGCATGTGGACATCTGTGGCCAGAACAGCAACCGACTGCAGCCAGAGAGACCACCTGCGCAATTGTCTCTGACAAAGGCATTGAGGATCGTGCCCCGCCATGCTCCTGTTATGCTTCATGACTGACTGTTGCTACATATTCCACCAGGGTGTTTAGGGTAAAAAAGGAAACCAGTGAAAGTGACATAAAGTCCAAGATAGCTATGGTGTGGGGTGGCCCGCTGCTACTCCAGAGAAAAGGATTCTACTGGCAGGCTGACAAACAACTTGTAGCCAGAGAAGAATATAGAAAGCCCTAACGAAATAGGGGCATGTGGGAAGGGGGGGTTTCCACATGTTTTAGTAGACTGAGCAAGGGAAGAATTATTCCATCTATCAAGCCATTCAACAATCTAGAAATTCACAAAGAGGAGAAATTCCAACCCGAGGGAGCATTTTATAATAATACCACATTAGCCCCCACAGCTTAATTCAAGGATCAGGCTCCATGGTGACCAGACAACACAACTTCTATCAGTTGTCTGTCCCCCTTTGGAAGCCCATTTGAATAGAAATGACATGACAATGTGACAATATGTCTGTTGCAGCCCTGAAGTCACCGGACAGGGCAGTCATGGAGACCGAGTGCTTTACAGATTCTCCTCTCAGCAAGGCTGCCCGTGAAATCTTAGCAAAGTCTCAAGGTTCTTCCAGACTGGTTATCACTTTTATTACTGGCTGAGTCAGACAAGCTCTAAACCAACTTGTCAAGGGAACAAGAATGAGAAATACCCAAATGAGACAGTGCTTTGTAGGGGAAAATAAACAACAGCACACCGGCAAATGCAAAGCTTTTGGAGCTACTACAAGTCACTTATTTTGGTATTTTTCCTCCAAGGGACTTTGTACTAAATAGGAATCAAATTGATTTGCTATAATAGTGCTTGGTTGGCTCTGGAGCACAGAAAGCTCTGACCACAGGACTAATAGAAGAAGATGGAGTTTCTGAGACCAGTGCAGTGGAGAAGCCAAGAGATGGACGATCTTGTAAAAACTCCCCATTCTTGATGGTTCTCCTGAAAACATCTAACCCAGAATTATCATCCCAAGAGCAGCTGTCCGGGGGAAGAACTAAAAAATGGACTTGAGAGCTCCACTTCCCAAAGGATCTTCATTAATTTCATCAAGACAAAGTTAATAATCCATGACACAAATGTTTTATTTTTTCTTGAGTTAGTTGTTCTAAACATGTTAGAGTCTTCTCGATAAATCTCACAGCTAGAGGCTAGTAGAAATTAGTTTGTCTTCTATACTGTCATTAAGAAATAAAGAAGTGGTAATAGCTACTTGGGAAACACGAATAGAATGGCTTATAAATGAGATGAATCTAGGAGCTGCCCAAATGGTTGTTGGGCGGGGTGAGTAAAGTAAATCCATGTATTTTCCTCTCACCACACCCCTTCTCGAGGCAGAGGCAACAAATGGAGATGGAGATTCTTTTCATAAAGTTTTTCATTTATATAAATATATATAAAGAGACTTCTAGAGACAATTTAACTTGTGTTAAGATCTGCATTATTAACAGATCCACCCCATCAGTCCTTACTGAGGGTTTCAAATGAGCAGAGTCTTGTAAAAAGGGCTCAATGGGTCTCCCCAGACATGGCCTCTCCTCTCCCACAAAAGGCAGCTCTGCCTGAGTGCCTGCAGGAGTGGTGTGGACAGAAAGCAGTACACAAGGCCTGTGATATGGGTCTAGACCCAAAGGAAACGCTCTCCTACCTGCTGTGTTGCTCTTACAGAGCATGCTCAGGGGGGTGCCTGGGTGGCTCAGTCAGTTAAGCTTCTGACTTAGCCTCTAGTCATGATCTCACGGTTCACGAGTTCAAGTCCCGCATCGGTCTCTCTGCTATCAGTGCTTTGGAGCCTCTGTCCCCCTCTCTCTCTGCCCTACCTCCAGGGGTTCTCTCTCTCTCCCTCTCTCTCACAAAATAAATAAATAAATTTTAAAGAGCATGCTCAGGAAGACAAGTGGATTATACCTTACAAAATTAAAAAAAAAAATGAGGGGTGCCTGGGTGGCTCAGTCGTTTAAGTGTCCGACTTCGGCTCAGGTCATGATCTCACAGTTTGTGAGTTTGAGCCCCGCATCGGGCTCTGTGCTGACAGCTCAGGGCCTGGAGCCTGCTTCGGATTCTGTGTCTCCCTCTCTCTCTGCCCCTCCCCCGCTCATGCTCTGTCTCTCTGTCTCAAAATAAATAAAGATTAAAAAATTTATTTTTTTAAATGAGACCATGTTTGCTGGAAACCCCGAACACACCTGACCACCTCCTCTGTAATGACATGAACAGGTCAGTCTTATTCTAAATGCTTTCTATACATTCCCTCACTTAATTTTTATTATGTCCCTAGGGGGTAGACACTTTACATTCCAATTTATGGGACAGGAAATGGAGGCACAAAATGACAAGTAAATAATAAATATTTCGTTAGTTACTAGAGTTCCTGGGATTTGAACCCACACAGTATGGCTCTTGAGCTGCTGCTGCTGTGCGGCTGCTACTCTTACTATTATTGCTGCTACTGCTATTACTACCAGTACTGTTACTGCACTGCTATTACTACTCTTGCTGTTATTACTACTGTTGCTACTACTAACACCACTCCTGCTACTACCACTGCTGTCGCTTCCACCACCACAAGATGTCTCTGATGTCACTCTTCCATCTTGCTCTTGATGGAGTGCCTGGGTATCAGCAGGAACAGACAGAGGGAGGTAGGGTGGCCAGGGTTCCAGGTGTGATATTGCATTTACCATATTTGATAATAACCAGCCACACACCTCGGAGCTGTGCCTTTGTTTACCCTCTTCACAGCTGTGGGTCATGTTAGTATGCTCTCTGCCAGATTCCTCATCCAGCCTGCCGGTCTCCTTTTCTCTCCTGTCCTCCTGGACACATGCTTTGCATCTAGAGTATCTAGTATGCCACCAAAGAGCCCACATTTTAGTCCGTGAAAAAATAAGCAATCATAGGCCTTAATAAGAAGAACTTCCATTCTCCCACCACCCACAACCTATACAACACATACTTGTGCAGTGGAAAGGGGCCCCTCCTGCTCTCCTCAAGTAGAAAGAGTGCAGTGACCAGGCAAGAACTGGGAAAAATTGATGCGGCGGTGGCGTGGAGCAGGGACAAGGCTGGAGAAGGATGAAGCCCATCAAGGGGAGACCACACCTGGGAGTAAGACCCTCCTAGGGTCTGACCACCCAGAGAGTGATGGGGTCCCCGCACCCTCCTGCCCCAGGCGAGGATACAGGGATGGGCACACACTGACTGGAGTCAATCATCTCACTCTGCTTCCATCCATGTCAAGAGTGTGGAGATAAATGCAGAGGCCCAGTGAAGGTGACTTACTTGGTCCTGACCTCTTCTTCCAAGCTCCAAAAAAGGAAGAAGGCAGAACAGGCCAGCAGCATCCAAACATATAAAATCTTGCATTAAGCACCTTCCACCCCTGACCCATATGCCCAGGACTCTCGGGTCCATGAGCCCTGTAGGGGCCTTGGTCCGCTCTCTTGGCCAATCCTTCACCATGTTAGAAAGACCCCAGACGTTGTGGTGGCTCCCGGGAGCAGTGGACATGGGGGTAGTGGGAATTACTCCAGCTAAAATCTGTGTCTGCTACATTCCCTCCTCAACCAAGAACATATTTCTAGTGTTTACCATCTTTTAGGGCATGTTTCCCTTCCCCCTCCCCAAACATAAGATTATAGAATGGATTTGATGCTTTGGCAAATTACACATGTACCCAGACCACTCCAGAGATTCTAATAATCCCCCTCCCCAAAATGTGTGCCTCCTGATAAGGTTAATACCAAAATGTCCTGGGATGCAACAGATACTCAGGTGGTAAATACAGCATATCTCTGTCCTGAAACCTGATTTCCACTCGTCATGCCTGGCTGGGTAAAGAAGGTATAACTAGTTTCAAATGCTGAATGGCAAGCATATCACATGCACAAACTTCTGGGTAATTTCTGCAAACCCAACTGGGAGAAATTTCCTTCTGTTATGTGTCTCCCACCAAGCATCAAGCGAAAGTTTCCTTATGCATGGAAGTCTTAATGGAGAAGTGGATTCTGAGCTGCCAATGGGCAGTCTCCACTGTGTTTCATTGCTATCCTCAAACATCCAGAGGGAAGACAACCTCTCACAATAGGTACACAACTCGCCATCCTACTCCCTGGCCCCAGGGGAAGCTAACACTGATTGCATATATGGCATCAGGTGTGGTAGAAGCACTAACCGGAAGCACTCTGTACCTGTTGCGTTGGATGGAGTACAAGAGCTAGGCATGTCATGGTCCTGCCTTCGGGCCTCCCCCCGCTCAGCTGGGACTCCAGGAATGTCCTGGTTGGCCTACACCTTAGCACTCAGCAGATGAGCTGGGACACTCCCTAGTTGTTTCACAAGAGCTATGTCTGTATTACTGACTTTCTACAGGGAAGACCCTAAAACAGTTTCAAAATGCTGACTCCCCACAGGAAGGCTCCATCTCCAATCCTGCCAGACGAACCCATCACCCACAAAGTAGTCAGCGCAGAAGCCTGAGAGACAGTAATGTCTTTACTCCCTGAACATGTAACTTTTAAATACAAGAGGCACCCAGTGAGCTCATATGGCCCGTCTGCTGACAACAGGCATAACTGCCTGCTAATGCGGCTCAGAGGCACTGCCCAGTTGACTGGTTTCAATTTCAGCAAATGACAGGGTTCCAGTAATTAAAGTTGGTGGGCAATAGTGCTCAGCTGAAGCTGTGGCACATCTTTGCCCATTACCTGCGGCAGGCCAAGGGCATGAGTGAGACTCCCTTCTGGAGGGAGCTTGACAGGCGAACACTGACCTGCAGCATCTGGAGGTAGCCTTCCTGGGGGTCACAGAGCAGGGAGGAGATGCGATGGTTGTTCCTCATGCATTTCTGGTTGTCCTTTGCAGATGGGAAGATCTGCCTGACCACAGTCATCCTGCCAAGGGCGCTGTGCACCAGATCCAGGATCTCTGGGTCGCTGATTTCCTGGGAAGATAATCAGACCCATGCTTACCATAGACTCACAAACTGTGCCTGCAAAAGGCCCATCAGGAGGTATCAATGGCCAACAGCCTAAATAGACAAAGGGATCAAGGGACTGGGCCCACGTCACACAGTTCATTAATAGGTTATTTTTAAATAATACTTGCTAACCCTCAAAACCCACACAGAATTACTCAACAGCTGTCCTGAAGACCAGAAAAAGATGTCTGTGGTCAAGCCACCAGTGCGTTAGCTTCTATAGGGTCAAGCTCTGAAGAACCCATGCTGTCAATGTCGTGGTAGGCATCAGTTGGAAGTAAAAGCTAAACTTCCTGTTGGGGGTAGCTCTGAAGAACCCATGCTGTCAATGTCGTGGTAGGCATCAGTTGGAAGTAAAAGCTAAACTTCCTGTTGGGGGTCATCTCCCTGAGAGAAACAGAACTGGTTTTCTCAGACAAAACTGACCAAAATGCCATGAGTTTCCCCTAATTCTTTAATGATTAGCTTTGCTTTTTAAGATCCGCATACAAATTTTGAAAATATATCCACTCATTCATTCACTCATTCATTGCACAAAATCTGCCCAACATCTCCTGTGTGGTTTGTTCTGTACTAAGCACTGGGGACACAGCCTTGAATGAGTCAGGCCTAATCCCACCCAGTAAAGCTCAAGGTTTTCGTAGCATGAAATAGGCTGAGTGCTGCAATAAGGAAATCTAGGGGCACAGGAAACCCATTGTGCTTCCATGTTAGATGTCTGCTAAGCTCTTTACACACATTATCTCATTTGGTGCTCACAACAATTTCAGGAATTCTAGGAGGTACATCCTATTACTATCCCATTTTGACTGAGCACTTTCAAGCATGGAAATAGTAAAGGCAGCTGGCCACAGGGAGCTCCTTCCAGAACGAGGCTTCGATGAGGAATTAGCACTGAAGCTGAACCTGAAAGATGAACTTGTTAGGCAAAGTGCTCAGAAGTATATGTAGAGGGAAGGGGCAGTTCAGAGCTGAGTCGGTGGCAGTGCTGCTGAAGACAGAGGCAGCGGGTGACACCCTGTGGCACCGGATTCCTGGAGCGGCAGCAGGGCATGTGAGTGCCTCGGGCAGAAAGGTGCAGTGGTCAGACGCAACCCTCAAGCTCCTGTTCAGGGCCAGATGTGGGGGAAGGGAGAATAGACCCAGCTAAGGGCAGTGAGGAGCTCTGGCAAGGTTTAGGTACAAAGCAGCTACACTCAGATTTCCATTTCAAAACCCTGTGGCTGCTTGCCATACAATGATATGAGAAGACAAGAAGGAATTAGAATTGCTTCAAGGCTAGGAGCAACACAGGAATGACAAAAAATACAAACTAACACAAATAAAGGGTTTTAGAGGTGGAGTCAAGTTAAGAAAAGTTCTTGTTTATTGTCTCTCAAAAGGGATGGCTAAATCAGTGGTTGGTTGCAAGTCAAAATTTGAACTGTGACTATCTGTGTTTTAAAATAGGTCTTGGGGCGCCTGGGTGGCTCAGTCGGTTGAGCGCCGACTTCGCCTCAGGTCACGATCTCGCGGTCCGTGAGTTTGAGCCCCGCATCGGGCCCCTGTGCTGACAGCTCAGAGCCCGGAGCCTGTTTCAATTCTGTGTCTCCCTCTCTCTGACCCTCCCCCATTCATGCTCTGTCTCTCTCTGTCTCAAAAATAAATAAACGTTAAAAAAAATAAATAAAATAAAATAAAATAAAATAGGTCTTAAATCTTCCTCATTACAGATGACACATTCTAGCTTTGAGGCAATGAACTGGTATAAGTGGAGGTAATAAGGTTAGAAATTAGTGATGGGGAGGGTTCAAATCACTTAAACAAGAATGTTGATGGGTGAACTGGGGTAAAGTCTCTGTTCCAGGAACCCTCTTAGGAACCTGACGTAAGCATGAAGACTGACCAGTTGAAACAACATGCTGGATCTGGGAGAAAGTAAGACATTGAGAGTCATATCCTTTTAGAATGATCGATAGATATAGTTCCCAAGGATGTGGAAATGCAGTAATCTCAAAAGAATTCAAGTAAATCTGGGTTTAAACTACTAAACTTTGTATTTCAGACCAAAGACTATTTCAGGGAAGATAATCTTGTTGGATTGGGACCAAAAGCCCAGAGGTGGGGGAAAGTGCAAAGGTGAGATGGGCCCAGAACCAGCTAGGCTTCAGGAAACAGAAGACAGACTATAGTTGAGCAGGATGTTTGTACTCTGCTCATAGCTGCCTTGCTAACAGGTCCCCTGCCCTGAGCATCCAACAGTGGGGTGAGGGAAATCACATTCTGATCAAACAGTATGTAGGACCGTACGAAAGGGCAACGATGGGCCAGTTAGCTCTACTTGGAGAAGGAATACAGAAGATTGGGGGAGGAAATTGTTTTTAACTCAAAAAACCATGAGGTCAGGAAGAACATAATTTGAACTATGCATAAGAGGGTTAATCAGAGCCCGCACACCTTGGAGAGGAAACGGGAAGTCACATACCTTTTGTTTTTCTCACATACTCATTGATTGCAGAGCCATTGTAGAGGCTCTTTTATTGAACCTCTCCTGCATTCTCAACTTCCTGGTAGGTCAGTGACACTGCACCCCAAGCGGGACCCTGCAACTCTGTAGGGAGTCTGACTTACAGGGTACATAATACCTTTCTGGAAAGCACGCCCATCATCTTCCCTGGCAACCTGCAGCAGAATCAGGGGTGAGTGGCTAAGTGAGCCAAGGGCAGCCCCAACATAATGGGGTGGGGGACTTTGCTTCTGCTCCCAGCTGCTGTGGTCTCTATACTGTTCTTTCTCCATTCTTCCTGCCCAGAAATCCTTACAAACTTGGCACAGTTCAACCCAACCCATTAGCTGCATCAATGAGGATCTCTGCAGACCCCATCTCCTATGGCCCAGTTCTCATCCACCCCCTCTGGGTCAAAGCACACACACCATCTTCCAGTGTACTCCTCCCTGCCTCCCCATCCTTCTGGGCCTATTCTTAGTGTCCAACACAGAGATAGTTGCAATCAGAATGTAAGAAGTGCAGGTAAAAGAACAGAAGAACAGAAGCAACTCCCTCGGGTCCCTTGAGGGCAATGAAAAGAGTCACCTCTTCTCCCAAGGATGTGTCCCTCCCCTTGGAGAATTCCAACCCTACACCATCTGTCAATTCCAGGAGCTCTGTGTCAGGCTCTCTCCCGTGCTGTTGGTACCACTGTGTACCAACAGAGTACAGACAGGGGTTCACTCACTCCCTGCACCCAGCCTCCAGTGGGCCAGCCTCTGGACCCATGTGAAGACATCCAACCTCTGGGCCTTCCTATGGATGCAGAAGGCTATCCACACAGTCACTTTATACAACCCACCTGGAGAACAAACTTTCTCTTTGTCCCAGTTAAACATTCCTTCCAGAGAGTGCTGGTGATGAGCCGCAGAAGAAAGATAATGTGTATATATATACTGTGTGACCTCCACTACCCTCACTAAAATCAGCAAGTCTGCAGTAGCAGCAATAATGTGTCATACCCAGATGCCTACTGGGGTGCACAGGCTCAAAATAAATCTTGCTTTTGTTTTATGACTTTGTAAGTTTACACCGCGAAATATATATTAGGCACAAACATTACATACATTAAGTATGAATAATCAAATGATCAGTGTGCCTTCTGCCAAACTAAGAAATAAAGTATACCTTGCATCTTGGTTGGATCCCTCCCCCCAAATGCTTACCCCTTCCTCCTTACCAGCAGCTAACTTTGTCATGCGATGAGTTATGTGTATAGCCCAAATAACGTATAACTTTGCCTTACACATTTTTGTTTAGCTTTGTGCAAACTAAACCACCTGCAGGTCCCCTGTGATTGTGTTTTGACACAATTGGTTCTCAAACTTTGTTGTGTATCTGCATCACCTCAGGAACTTGATAAAATGCAGGTCCCATTCTTCACCCAGCAAAGTTTTCTGTTTTCTCCATGAGCTCTCCAGATAATTCCAATATTCAACAAACATTTAAAACCCACTGGTTTAACATTTTCCTAATCTGTTCATGGCAATGGGTACAGCTTAGTTTCATCGTTTTCTTAGCTGTACCCTACTGCCCTGTATGCCTCTGTCACCATTAATCCACTCGAGTGTTGCTTACCATTGGAACATTTGTGTCCATTTGCTACTACAAAGCTTCTGTGCACGTTTTCCTTGTGCACGTGTGTTGGTGACTTGTATGAGAATTTCTCTAGGATATATACCTAAAATTAGAATTCCTCAATAGGAGAACATAAATATGTTCAAATTTACATAGTAATATCAAATCTCCAAAGTTATTGTACCAATTTATAATCATGTCTGGTAAAGAGATTTCCTGCACCCTTCCCTGCACCTGACATTATTGTAGGACTTCCTAATATTTGTCATCCTGGTGAGTATGAATTGGTGCATCATTGGATTTTGATTTCTACTTCCCTAATTCTTAATAATATTAAATATCTTTCATATGTTTATGAATTATTTGTGTTTCTTTTCTTGTATTTGTGTTTTTGTCCAATTTCCATTGGGTTGGGTCTCTTGCATATGGATTCATGGGACCTTTTTTTTTTAATTCCAGATAATTCTTTGTCACATGTTATAATTATCTTCTCCAGTTTCTAGAACGTTTAGTAGAATTGGCCTATAAACTCATCTAACCTGGTATGTTCTTTGTAGGAAGTTGCTTTATTACTCATTAACTTTCCTTTTGTATATAGGGATTTTGCTCATTTTTCCTTCTGTCCTTAGTCATGTTTTCTTCCAAAAATTCAGCTATGTTGTCCAAACTTTCCAGTTGATTGGCATATGTTGTTCACAATGTCTCTCTACTTCCTCACTCTCTAATGTATCCAAAGCCATGTGCTCCCATCCATTGCTAACAATATTTATTTGTGCCCTCTGATGACAGAAGTTTATTTTATAAATACTTTTTAAAAGGTAAGTTTTGACTTAACTGATACTTTTTTATGTGTTAGTCTTCTGTTTCATTAATTTCCACTCTATTATTTTTCTAGTTTCTTTGGATTTATTAGGTGTTATTTCTCCAACTGTTAAGGTATGCAGCTCAGCTGTGGAATCTTACACATTTTTTTCTTTTCTAATAAAGTGGTTAAGACAATAAATCTACATCCAAACATTGCTTTAGCTGTGTCCCATAAATTATACATACAAATTGTATCACTCATTTTAAAATCCCATTTTGATATATTTTTGACCCATAAGTAATTTACTAGGGATTTTTCAAAATTTTCCAAACATTAGGGTATTCTTTTTATATCATCCTATTGATTTCTAATTTAAATGCATTGTGCCCTGAGAACATGGACTGTTTGAAGCTAATCTTTTAAAATGTATTGAACTTTTGCTCTGTGGCTTATCACGTGGTCAGTCTGCATGAATGTTTCATGTGCATTAACTGTCCTGCTGTTGTTGGTTTCTGTGGTCTACTTTTAGGTCCATTAGATTAGGAATTAGTCTATTTCTTTCTGTATTCAGCCTATATTTTCAAAAATTCAAAAAACATATTCTCAGTGTTTTATTAGTTATGCATAAGTGGAGAACTAAAACTCCTTCCTGAATTGAATCTTTTATCATTATTTAGATATCCTCTTTATTTCTAGTAATTCATCTTGCCTCCTACTGTATTGTGTCCAATATTAATACAGTGATACCAGTTTTATTTTGGTTACGAGCTGCCTGCTCTAACGTCTTCCGCCTCTTTGCCATCATCCATCTTTCTCTGTCTCACACTTAAGTTGGAGACTATTATAAACAAAATATACTACATGTTTTTTACATCCATCTTTGACTTTTTAGTAGAAATCTCAATCCATTTGTATTGGACTATGATTATCTATACATTTACATTGATTTGTACCATATTATTTACATTACATCTTATTGTTTCTTTTTTGTGTGTTTTTTTACTTCCCCTTAGAATGATTTTCCCCCTATTTTCATTATTTTACCCTCTTTTGGAAGTTTTGTTCTCTATATTATTTTTTTCTTGGTTATCTTAGATATTTTTAAATGCATACTGAACAAAGCATGAGGCTAATCAGTATTTTATTCTCTTCTCTTCAACATTTCTTTCCAATCACCATCATCCTGACTAATGTGATAATAATATCCAGCATTTTAATTCTTTCTTTATGCCTTCCTATTACATATAATTCCTATTAATTTCCCATTACTTTTAGAATTTCCTTTAATGTCGGTTTGTTAGTGATAAACTTAGTTTTTATTTGCTGGAAAATACCTTTTGTAATCTCACTCTTGAAAGATAAAAATCACAGTTGATTACTAGTTTCTCTTAGCACTCTGAATTTCATATGACACTATCATCTGCCTTCCATTTTTGTCCACTATATCTGTTTCCTATGGTTGTAATACCAAATTATCACAGACTTAGCAGCTCAGAACAACAGAATTTTATTCTACACAGTTCTGAAGGCTAGAAGTCCAAAATCTGTTTCACTGGGCTGGAATCAGATGTTGGCAGGGATGTGCTCCTTCCAGAGGCTCTACAAGAGACGGTTCCCTGCCTTCCACAGCTTCTAATGGCTTCCAGCAGTGCTTGGCTTGTGGCCACATCACTCCAGCCTCTTCCTCTGTGACCAATTGCCTTCTCTTCTGTATTCTTAAATCTCCCCATGCCTCCTTTTATAAGGACACTTGAAATTGCATTTAGGACCCACTCAGATAATCCAAGATAATCTCTCTACCTCAAGATCATTAATTTAAACACTTCTGCAAAATCTCTTCTGCCATGTAAGGTAACACACAATTTCCAGGGATTTAGGCCCTGGATATCTTTGGGAGCCATTATTCAGCCCACTAACTCCAGACATTAGGAATCCATTTAACTGCCATGTCTTTGAAGAAGACCTGTGTTTTCTCCCTGCATGCTTTCTAGATTTTTCTCTGTCTAATGACGTCTCTAGGCATGGATGTTTTACTTTTATTTTTATCCTTAGGATTCCTAGATCTGGGGTTTAGTTTCTGTCAATAATTCCTGAGAATTCTTGACCATAATATCCTTTCATGTTATTTCTTCCCCATCATTTCCTATTTCCTACTAGAAATCTAATATTATCATTCTATCTTCCATGTGTCTATATCTCCCTTTCATATTTTCCATCTCTTTGTATCTCTGATATGTCTTCTAAATAATGTCTTCACATTTTCCAGTTCACCAATTCTCCCTACGTATGTGTCCACTTTGATAGTTAATTCATCCTTCACATTTTTTAACATCAACTATTAGTTTTTTTAATTTCCTGAAACTGTTTATTTTTCAATTCTGCCTCATTTTTAAATAGCTTTTATTCCTTGCTTATGTTTCCAGCATCTATTTTTAAACATATTTCAGCATACTTACTTAATAGTCTATGTCAGATAGTTATAATATCTAAAGTTATTTGAGATCTGATTAAACTGTTCTTTTCTCCTCCCTGGCTCTCACTCATGGTGGTTTGTTTCCTTCTTTCTTTCCTTTGTCTCTATATTCCTCTTTCCTTCCTTCTCTCTTTCTCTCTCTTTTTCTTTTTTTCTTTCTTTCCTTCTCTTGTGTGTACTCTTAGTTTCCTTAGAACTTCCTTATGAATTCCTTGAAGTCTGACTGGAATTCACATTACTTTATTTGCATTCACTTCTACAACCTAATCTACTAAGGTTAGAGCACTACTGACCTACAGCCATTGAATTTAATATTAAACCTTCTTCAGAGCTTCATTAGGCACCACAGGTGGTATGACTTGGGTCACAAACTCACATGAGACTCATCAATTGTCAAGAAAATTCATTCCCATTATGCAACTCCAAAGTCAAGAGAACACATTTCCTTGCTATTCCCTTCTGTGCAGTGAGTTCATTTCTAGTTAGCCTGTATACCAAGGATCTAAGTTTCTAGCTTTATGAGGAAATCTCTCATTAGGCCCCACATCTGATTGGTTCTTACACTGATCTCATGTGTTTTGTGCCCCCAAACAGCCAGAAAAATAAACGTTCAAGGTTTCTGCAGTTTGACCAATAGATTCAAGGCCAAAACTAAATCTGAAGCTCATGTATTTCCCAAAGTTTCAATTTTCACCTCATATTAGTCCTCTGTAGACATTACTTTTGACTGCTAAGTGATCCATTTCAAAATACTTTTAAAGTATATTATACCCTGCTTTTCTAGTTCTTTTGCATTTGGGGGCATCATTCAGGCTAAATACTACTAATCCTTTTATACAGAATTTTCTTTTCTTAGAAGAATGACTCCACCCTTTTCCTGGGACACACACCCACCTCCCAAACTCCTCATATGTTTTGGCTGTGTGACTAACTAAACCTCAGTTATCATGATACAATTTCTATTTACTTCATTTGACTGCCTTTCTCTAAGTTCTTTGTCATTAATATTGGAAGGAGAGCCATTTCTGAGGGACCCAAGAGAAGCACGTGCAATCTTCTCCATTTGCTCAAATCCCAACTGTATTCTTCAATCATCTCCCATTGTGCATACAAAAAGGTAAATATTCTGCAGGTCCCAAATTAATATTTTGTCTCTTGCTCCAGAAACATTTCCCTAAATTACTGTTACCTTGCCCTCCTGCAACCTAATAGCTTCCCCCCATAAATCATCTCTCATCAATATTGCTCACTCAAGAGATCATCTCTGTGAAAGATGATGGCATCTTGGACTAGGGTTGTTGCAAATGGACCATCTTTAGACAGAGCTTAAATGCTGAAGCTAGAGCACATGCTGACTATGGGATTGGAAGAGAGCGATGGCAAAGATCGCTGAATCTTTTTTCAATGTAAGAAATTTTGAAGTTTGATAACAAAAACATTGTAACAGCTAAAACAAGCAGAGGAAGAAAACGGGGATAGAATTGCCAGTGAACACCCCATTCTTCAAGTTATCAGCGGGGAAGAAAGACTCTTATGCTTTGTAGCATACTTAAAGGAAGATTTCTATGAACACAATAAAATGTGAGACCGAATAATAAAAATACTCACTGCCTCTAATTTTGTCCTGAACATGCACACTGAAACCTAGACTATCTTCATTTGGAGGCAAGTAAATTATCAGGAAACCTCCACACATCTCCTTGTACAAAGAGGTAAGACTAAAGAAAAGTCTGACAAATTCGAAAGAAAAACCAATCCTCACATCCTCTCAGAAGGCATTACTTAATTCACTGATTGAAAGCAAAATTGTCCTTCATAGAGGGCACAATAAGGAACCAAATGAGACCTGATTGTCTCCATTCAGAGACAACCTGTGTCTCTAGCCAGGGCCTCTGGCTGCTTGGGGCTGGGGGTGGCGGAGGGTGGGGGGGCTGCCATTCCAAAAAAAATGTTAAGCATACAAGTATGTGTGAATTTTCCTGTGGAGAAAGCCCATGAGCTGTATTCAATTTTCAAAGAGGCCTTTGACCCCAAAAAGCTGAGGAACAGGCAATACCAAAGCCAGTAATGGTTTTGAAAGTGCCCCTTGTTGCTAACTATGGGAAGAACAAAAACGATGAGGAAACATCAACAGAAAAATTGGGAGTTTTCATGTCTTTCAGATTCCTCTGCTTCCTCCTCACTTCCACACAGGCCTCTGAGGTAATAACAAAAACCAGAGGCAATGGGATTTACATGATGAACTATGATGCAGCTATAAAAATCACTGAGTAAACCCATAATACTACAGTATCACCTGCACCATGCATATAATAGAGTTAAGGAAGACAGACCAGAAAGGAAAAAAAGGAAGAGCAAGTTACAGAATGATACATCAAATACGGTACATTTATAGTAGAGATATGTGTAATGCAGTAAAAACAAATGTGAAGGACACATGGCAGCTTCAAGAGAATGGTTGCCATAGGGGAAATAGAGGGGAAGAGCAAACCGATTTGCTGCCTCACTTGCAGTCTTGCCCCTCCTCCCCTATGCTGCCATAACCCTAGGGTGAACAGCTGCCCTTCCCTCCACCATGGGATTTGGGGTGGTGGGACGTCATGACCGCTGCACCCACAGCCACAGGTGCATCCTGCTTGCTCTGAGCCAACCTGGATGGTCCTACTACTTTAGGCAGTCCTTGGAGAGGGGACACAACTCTATTTCTGTTCAGATGTGAAGGGGGTTCTCCTGGAAGGATTCTGAGATGGTTTGTTCAATCCTAAAATGACCACCAAGAAAAGACAGCACCTTTCAGCCTCTGGAGGTTGACTCATGGGGAAATTCCATTTGATGGTGGGCCAAGCACACTGAACACAACAGACCCCTGAGGAAACTAGTTAGCTTCTGAATCACCCTGCCCTGTAACCTCATGACCTACCTATGAGCCTCCTCTAAGGTGAAACGATAAAGCTTCAGACCATTTAACGAAACTAGATTCATACTTTTCTATTACTTGTGGTAAAAAAAAAAAAAAAAAAAACAACCTGACTGACACAGAATTTAATGGGACTTAATGTAAGTGTGTATAGACAATTATATCTGAAATGGTCAGCTTCTTAAAAATTGAGATCTCAAATATGGCAACATTTGAATGATGGACAAGGTGTTTAGATATCATGCCCTGTACCTCTTGGAAATTTTTATTTAAAACAGAGAGAATCACTGAAGAAGCCTCACTCCATGTCTGCTTGAGTAGCAAAGAGGATAAATTTTCATAATGAGGAGAAATCTTCAAAATAGCAATTAAAATGGTAAGGATCTCCTTTTTCTAAATACACGCTTTGGCAAACCTGATGCAAAACTCATGCACAAATAAGTTTCTGTCTGATCTTTAAGACTTCAGTAAAATTTCTGAACCCTCTGATACCAGGGGAAAATATTATTAAACATTTATATAGAGCTCTAAACTTATATAGGGCTGTGTAATCACATTATTAGTCATTTCCTTTTATTCTTTAGAAAGGCCTAGATCTATCAAACATCTGTGTGATACCAGCATTATTCCATTGCTGGAGAAATAATAAAGTTTGTTTCCCTCCTAACAACCATAGTGCCAGTAATCTAAAGTTGATGATAGTAAGGAAAACTTCACAGACAAAGCTGGCTTGAGAGAAGTTGAGAAAAACAGAAGGAAGATTCAATAAAGTCGTGATTAAAGATTTCCTCCCACTGAAGTCAACAGGCTTTTTAGAATGTCTGCTGTTTTCAGATCCCCACAGAGTGCTTAAGGCAAGGCAAGCTAAGGCTCCATAGAGACTAGGACATCCTGGTGAGGTGGAGAGGGTGGGAGGAAGCTGCCGAAGCTTGGTGCTGGTTACATTTCCAAGACAGAGAAGGTGGGAGGAGGGCACTTTCTGCATGGTGGTTCTGACCAGAGACATCCTGTCTCATTCATCATCCCCTAAAAACTCATGGGGTATGCAGCAGTCTCCCTATTTTACACAGGATATGGAAAGTTGCCATAGAGGATGCCCTTGCTCCCCAAAGTGTGGTCCAAGAGCCAACAGCATCAGTATCAACTGGGAGTTTGTTAAAAAAAAAAAAAAGGCAGAATCTCAGGCCCCACGCTGGACCTATCTACCCAGAATCTGCATTTTGACAAGATTCTCAGGTGACTCATAGGCATGTTCAAATTTAAGAAGCACTGGTCTATATTATACAGTGAAGTGAAAAGAGTGTCGAATCTGGAATCAAGTGTGTATGGGCTCCAGTCCTAGCTTCTCCTCTCCCTGGTTGTAGAACTTGGACAAGGAACTTAATTCCTTTGAGTGTCATCTGGAAATGGGGTAACTACTTCCCCAGGAGCTCTGCCTTAATTCAAAGACTTTCATCCAATGGGACCCAACATGTCTAGCACAGAGTCTTGCGGTGAGTACTTCTTATCCTTCTACCTCAGAAGCTAAAGCTCTCTGTCCAGCCTTTGAAGGCCGGCAAAACATCTGCCACAGCCTGGCCTCAATGAAGACAGACCAGCCCTCTTTCTGCCCCTCTTTCCACTCCATGGCCCCATGCAGCCTCATGCACACCCCTAAGGGAGCCCATAGCAGACCACCCCAATCTGCACATACGGAGCTCTTTCCTGTCCCTCCTCTCCAAGAGATCCTGGGGTTCACTTGACTCCCTGCCAAGACATCAAATCAGAACTCAGCCATCCTATCACTAAATATAATGGCCCATTAATTGAAAATTCATATGGCTTCTTTTATTTTCATAAATGACACAAATGGGTTCTGTTCACAGGAAAGCCAGCGTCCTATTCTGCCTGCCCTTTTTACCCAGGGCTGCCCAGACAGGCGGCAGAGCTCTCCCCCCATCCCACCGCCTCCATCACAGTCCATTTTCCTGAGTGGTCCAGTCAGAACGGCCAGTAGTGAGCAGCTGGCCCTGTTCCCTAAAGACCTGCCCCTAACCTTGACCCTAGGGTGAAACAGATGTCCCCTCAGGTTCTCCCCAGGCCTACCGGCTTATCAGGAGAATCTGCAATCTCACCCAGAGAAGACCAAAAAGTCCCCTGGGGTCTTGCATTTTTAGTGGCTCTTTTGTTCTATTTCATTTAATTGAGTTTTTATTTCATCACATTTTATTCTATTATATTTGACCATGAACACAAGGTGGACATCTGCCCTCCAATGAGCCAGGGGACCCACACATGTCCCCAACATTTACTGGAGACAGTCGGTAAAGCTTCTGGCTGCAAGTTATTTATGGATGACAGCTGGGCTGGACTGGGCTGTCTGTGAGATTTACCCCTGCTCTCTCTCCTTTTTTTTCTTTCATGTCTCTTACTTCCACTTTCTCCTTTTCCATTTCAACTCCCTCTCCTGGATCTCACTCTTCCTTCTTCCCTGTGTGCCCTGCCCCCATCTTCTCAGGTCTTCCTGCTCCCAGAAACCTTGCAAGTTCTGAATTCCCACAACCGGTATCACTCACCTCTGCTCAGGCAGTTTCCCTTAATTCCAAGGGACTCAGAACATCTGAGGTAGGTCAAAGCAATTCCCAGAAGTGGTTCGCTGACTGCTAACCTTACCCTCACTTCTTCAGATGGGATATGCCTGAAATATCCTCTATATTGGGCCTGAAACCTATTCTTCTGCGGGTCTAGGCCCGTGTATTAAAAGCACTAATAATTGTAGGGACAAGCTAAAAATAGTTAGTCTGCCATTTGGAGGGAGGAGCAAATCTAGTGTCTATACAGTTCAACAACTCAGGTCAGAGTCTGAGTAAGAGTTCTCCAGGTAACAAACCCGGCAGGCAGTCACAGGCAGAAAAGTGATCCTTCACGCAACCATATGCCCCCAGGAGAACACTACAGACGTCACCTGGAAAAACGGGTGTCAAGAGCTGAATAAGGCAACTCCATTAACTTAGATCCAAAATCCATAATGAGCCTCTGGCCCTTTATTGTATACCCACAACCCTGATTCAGATGTGGAGGCACTGTGAATTCTGTGTTCCCCACAGAACCAGAAGGAAGCTGCAGGTGCTAATCCATTGCTCCATCTACACTGGGCTCAGAACTAAAACCAGCTCCTTGAGGCCAAGGTGTATGTCTCTCATATTCTGTTGTCTTTCTGATACTGAGCACCAGGCCTGGTAAACACTTAGGAAGAAAGAAGGGAAGAGAAGGAGGAAGGAAAGAAGGAGGAAAAGGGAGAAGAAGGGAGGGAGGGAAGGAGAGGAGGGAGGAAGAGAGAAAGGAAGCAAAAGTGACCCTCAAAAATTTTAGTATTTGAAACTCTGACCTAAGTAATTCTCTAACATAAAGCCAACGCTCTTCAGTCTGTTGTTAAATTTTTAAAAGCTGATCGGGGTTTCAATTTTCAGCTTACTCCCCAGGCAAATATTCAAACAGAAAAATAAATATAATAGCCGCTGATCCTTCATGGCATTCATTTGCTTGCTTGCTACAAACCACTTCAATTATTTTGTTTGCAATACCTATTTGTTTGTCTCAGGAGAATATTTAAATCTGCTTTTATTTGTGCACAACTCTCCCCACCACCAGGAAAATGTTTCACATTACCACTTCATGGTTTTTTAATCCCCAAGGAGCTGATAGAAAATTATAATTGTTAATTGCATTATAATTTAAAATCCTGAAATATTACTTAAAAAATTTCCAAATATGATTTTAAAATAAGACTTCATGACTCAGAGCCCTGGACTGGATGGCTCTCAAGTTTACAGCCCCATGTTTACCATATCAAAGCCCTTACATCTGAACTGGAGCCCACTGTGTAGATTTAAATGTAAAGATCTGAGAATATAAATTTGGAAGAATAGAAGGTATGTAGCATGGTACTTAAATGACCATGATGGACTCATAGGGACTGAACTTACCATTCACTTTAAATAAAAAACAAAACATGAAATGACAGTTTTCAGACATTAGACAACAGGCATAACTAAAAAGTGTTACCCCCCAAAAAAAGAAACAAATGAAGTGAGCCTGAACTTCATGCTAACAGAGACTTTCCAGGTTGCAGCAAAGGAAAGGGAAACCTAGGCAGAACCTGATGGCCTCCATGAGTTGAAGAGAGAGTCTGGGTTTTGAGGAAGCCAAAACAATTGCAATTCATAAGGCAGAATTCCAGAGAAGTGAGAGCTACACAGAAAATGCCCTCCAGAAATCTACTGAAAGTTCCCTTTGAATCTTCAGCTGAGTATTGGTTAGTGCATGTGAGTGAGGTAACTACCTGAGTCTAAGGAAAGAACCACCTGGAAGGATCAGGTTTAACAATCCGTAATGATGGGTCACATTAGCAACAGCAACAGACTAAAACTGTTTTTGACCTAACAAGGCTTCAAAGCAATTCTCAAAAAAATCAAAATGTTCCAAAATAACTTAACCCTGTCCTGGGGGAAGAATAGAGGTGGGGGTGGGGCATACTTAAAGAAGAAAAGGAATCAAGCACCCAACCATGTAAAATTCACAATGTCTGGCATCTAATCTAAAATTACCAGGCATGCAAAGAAATAGGAAAATACTCTCCATAATGAGAAGAAAAATCAATCAGTGGAAACAGACCCAGAAATAATACAGATGGCAGAATTAGTAGAACAGGACATTAAAACAGATATTATAAATAGTATAAACACACACCATATGTTCAAGAACATAGAGGAAAGTATGTACATGACAGGGAGAAAAATAAAAGACGCAAATTGAATTTCTACAAATAAAATATGCAATGTCTGCAATGAAAATTACTCTAGATGAAATCAACAGCAGATTAGAAGAAAAATAAATGAACCTGAAAGTACCAAAACAAAAACTCCCAAAATGAATCACAGAGGGGAAAAAAAAAGACTGGGAAAAATCAACAGAGCATTAGTGAGCAATGGAACAATTTAAAGCAACCTAATATACATGTCATTTAAGTCCAGGAAATAAAAGAGAGAAAGGGAAAGACAGAAAAAATATTGGGAGAAATAATGGTTAAACAGTTTCTAAATTTGATGACATCCACACCTAAACACACAATCAGAGAAAAAGAAAAATCTTAAAACAACCAGAGGAAAAAGATCCAATATGCAGAGAAAAATGAAGATAAGAATGATAGCTGATTTCTCATCAGAAACAAGGTGAACCATAAGTCAGTAAAATGACACCTTTAAGGAATGAAAAACAGAAGGTGAAGAATTTATCAGAAGCAGATCAGAACTATGAGAAACTTAGATACAATGGACAACTTCCTTGAAAGGTGCAAACTACCAAACCTCACTTAGAAAAAAAAATGTATAACCTAAATATATCTACTAATAAAGCTGGACTTGTTGTTAAAAATCTTCCCATGGTGGAGGTAGATGGGTAGGTGAGGAAATTTCAAGGCCCAGGTATCTTCACTGGTGAATTCTACATATCAATTCTACACAAATTCTTTCAGAAAACTGAAGAGACGAAACAGATTCTTGTTTCAGGAGGCTAGTACTACCCTGATAACAAAACTAGACAAAGGGTTTACAAGGTAAGAAAACTACAGATGAACATCCCTCATGAACACAGATACAAAACTTCCTTAAAATATCTTTGCTAATATTTTAGGTAAGTGTAAATCCAACAACTTAAAACAAAACAAAATAAAACCCAGAAACATGATGAGGGCAAGTGGGGTTTATCTCCAGTCTGTAAGGTTGGTTTCACATTTGAAAATGAATTAATTTAGTACTCCATATCAACAGAATAAAAAAAGAAAACCATGTGAATATATCAATAGATGCATTAAAAAATTGGCACAATCCAGTCTCTAATTCTGTTAAAAACCTTCAGGAAACTAATAATAAAAGAGAACTTCTTCAACCTTATCAAGCATATGTATGATCAACCTATACCTATCATAATTAATGGTATAAAGCTAAATGTATAGCCCTAAAATCAGTAAAGAAGTAAAGATGTGCAGTCTTTTTTTGTTTAATTTTCTAATGTTTATTTACTTTTGAGAGAGACAGAGACAGGGAGTGAGTGGGGGAGGGGCAGAAAGAGAGGGAGACAAAGAGTCCAAAGCAGGCTCCAGGCTCTGAGCTGTCAGCACAGAGCCCAATGCAGGGCTCAAACTCATGAACCGTGAGATAATGACCTGAGCTGAAGTTGGACTCTTAACCAACTGAGCCACCCAGGCATCCCCAAATATGTGCAGTCTTAATAGTTCTATTCAACATTGTGCTGGAGGTTCTAGCCAATGCAGTAGGGCAAGAAAAGAAATAAAAAAGATCTGGATTTGAAAGGAAGAAGTAGAACTGTCTTTATTCACACATGACATGATTGTCTATGTAGAAAACTGTAAATCTACAAAATAAAGCCACTAGAACTAATGTATAAGTTTAGCAAGGTTATGACACAGATGCAAGGTCAATATTCAAAAGACATTTGTATTTTCTACATGCTAGAAACAACTGTAAACTTAAATTGAAAAAGCAACACCATTTACAATTATATCAAAAATATTAGAAACATAGGGATGAATTTAACAAGACCTGTGCATTTAACATTGCAGAACATTGCTAAAAATAATTGAGGATATACATAAATGAAAATATATACCTTGTTCATAGATCAGAAGACTCAATGTTGTGAAGCTCTCAATTCTCCCTCAAATGATCTCTAGACTCAATACAATTGAAATTAAAATCTTAGCAGGCCTTTTCTACAAACTGACAAGTTAATTCTAAAATTTATATGGTCGGGGCACCTGGGTGGCTCAGTCAGTTAGGTATTCAACTCTTGATTTTGGCTCGGGTCCTGATCTAACGGTTCATGAGTCAAGCCCCACATTGGGCTCTGTGCTTCCAGCACCAGCATGGAGCCTGCTTGGAATTTTCTCACTGCTCTCTCTCTCTCTCTGTCCCTTCCTTGCCCTGTGTGTGTGTGTGTGTGTGTGTGTGCGCGCGCGTGCGCGCACGCGCATGCACGCGGGCACGTGTGTGTGTGTCTCAAAATAAATAAACACTTTTTAAAAATAAAATGTATATGGAGATGCAAGGCAAGAACTAAGGTGAGGTACTTGCACAAACTTGAGGGTGAGTTCCCCCTTAAATTTTTTGCCTTATTAGGTGCCTCACTTGCCTCATCCTAGTCCCAGGCCTGTGAAAATGTGAAGGATGTAGATGGGTAAAAGCACATTTTTAAAGAAGAAAAAGGTGAAAAACTTACTCTACTTGATTTCAATACTAACTATAAAGCTACAAGCATAAAGACAGCATGGTACCAGTGTGAAGATAGACATATAGGTCAATGAAATAGAAGAGAGACCCTAGGAATAGATCCAAACATTGAAGGCCAATTGATACTCAATGAATGATCCAAAGGGGAAAGAGTACTATTTTCAACAAATGGTACTGGAAAAATTAAATATTAATGCAGAAAATAAATCAGAAGAAAATAAAAATTAATCTCAGCCCTTACTTCACACCATATAAAAAAATTAACCAACAAATATACATAACAACATGAATGCATTTCAAAATTATTCTGAGTGAAATAAGCTAGACAAAAAAGAGTATGTACTGTATGATTCCACTGATCTAAAATCCTAGAAAATGCAAAGTAATCTACACTGACAGAAAATGGATCAGAGGTTACCTGGGATTGGGTGGAGAGAGAGAGAAACTGGTTACGTGGGAACAGGAGAAAACTTTTGTGGGTAATAGAAAGGTGCATTTTCATGATTACTGTGATAGTTTCACAAATGTATATGTCAAAACGCCAAGACATAACTCATCAAACTGTGCAGTATCTTTAATGTCAGTTACACTTCAAAAAGTTTGTGAAATAATAAGAGTGTATGCACTAGAGTCATACTGCCTGGTTAAAATCAAGAACACCCTACATAAAATACCACTCCCCCCCACAAACACCCTAAAGCCTCCTTTTCCCTTCCTCAGCTTTAACACTTGCTACATGCTTGCCCTTTGGCTAGTCATTTGTCCTCTGTGTATATCAGTTTGGTCAGCAGTGTCTGTCAGCCCTGTCTTCAAACTTTCAGAATCTGAGTGCATCTTACTACCTCTGCTCACTTATCTCATCCTGGTCCAAGCCATCATCATCGCTAATTAAAGGCACTAATTTTTAAGCTTTCTTTTTCCTTTTTCTGTCCTTTCCCACCTTAATGCCTACAGTGTATTTTCAACACAGAATTTAGGGTGGTCCTTCCAAACCATAACTCAGATGGCATCACTCCTCAGCTCAAAATGCTCCAGTGGCGCCTCAGCTCACTCAGGTTAAAAGCCCAAATCCTTGTAGGAGCAGATTCAGCAGAATCTCCTCGTGCCCCTCCTCACATATTAGCACGCTGCACTCCAAACCACTGCCCAGTTAGAGGTCTACCCATAATTTCATCCCTCAAGCTCACCACACTGCCCAGGCCTACAGCTCGTTGCTGTGACTACTTTTCACCTGAGGGGTGCATCCTTCCCTGGGCTGTGTTATGTGAGCAGAGGTACAAAAACTTAATGGATAATAGATCCCTTCTTCCTGAAACCAATATCTGGAAGAGGAAACAGCATTTCATATTAAACGAAACCATTATGCTAAATTGGAATTTCCCTTGGAGGCACCAAGCTTTAATGATATGAAATTCCATAGTGAAGAGCCTGGCACACATGCAGATTCGCCAAGGAAAATGAGAATTAATTTCTTGACTAAAAAACCAGAAGAGTCAAAATCGAGGGAAAGATGATTTAGTGAGGAACGTTTCCTTGAGGGGGAAAGGGGAACAGGGATGTGATTCCACTCCTCATGAAAGGAAGGAGGGCGCCTGCTCCCTCACTGCAAGTCTGCTTGGGGGAGCTTCACTGGGGCCATTGAAGACTCTCACAAAACAGAGCCAGGGCCTTAAGCACAATACTGTGAGTTTAATCATAAAAGCTACTTTATGTGTCTTCTATGAGCCCACTGATGCTGCTCATTCCCTTCTATTGGATAAAAATTAGAGAAATTTTCATGACTTTTCTGTGTATTAACCAAGGTTAATAGAAAATTCTTTTTTTAAAGTTTATTTATTTTGAGAGAGAGAGAGAGAGAGAGAGAGAGAGCGAGCAGGGGAAGGGAAGAAAGAGTGGGAGAGAAAGAGAATCCCAAGTAGGCTCTGCACTGTCAGAGTAGAGCCCCATGTGGGGCTCGAACTCATGAACTGTGAGACTATGACCTGGACCAAAATCAAGAGTTGGACACTTAACCAGCTGAGCCACCCAGGTGCCCCAAGGTTAACAGAAAATTCTGTCTGGGTACTTGGGTGGCTCAGTCAGTTAAGTGTCTTGATTTAGCTCAAGACTCTTGATTTTGGCAAGTCATGATCTCACCGTTCCCGAGATTAAGCCCTGACTTGGGCTCGGAGCTGACAGTGCAAAGCCTGCTTGGGAATCTCTCTCTCCTTCTCTTTCTGCCCCTCCCCTGCTCACTTTCTCTCTCCCTCTCTCTCTCTCTCTCTCAAAATAAATAAATAAACTTTTTTTAAATATGTAATTTATTGTCAAATTGGTTTCCATACAACACCCAGTGCTCATCCCAAAAATAAACTTTTTTAAAAAAAAGAAAATTCTATGCCACTTTAAGTTGTAAAACCAACTTTTGATTCAGGAATTGATCTAATCCAATATAACAATTGGAAGATTTATTTCTTCAGTGCAGAAATTTTGTCCCTTATAAGATAAATGAACATGCATCTCCATTTAAGGTAGGACTGGACTGGCTCAAAGGCAGCACCACATTGAACAAGACCAACTTGAGCTTAAAATTCCAGCTTGTCTTTATACAGTTGTGAGACCTTAGTCCTTTTCTGACCCTCAAGTTTATAATCTTTATTCCAGTGTTAGTAACATCTCTCTCAGAAGGTGGATGCAAGGGTCAGTCATATAACAAAAGACTAATATCTCTGCACAAAAGACATGAGCAACTAAAGTCACAAAATTAGAAACATGCATGATCAAAAATTAAATGTCCAAAGTGTTTGGCTTGGCTAATAAGCAAAGAAATACAAATTAACACAATGCAGTGAGCCTTTTTATCTATAATATTGATAAAGATGAAAAACAATGATAGTCGTGTTCATAAAACACAAGAGTGGGACGAGACAGGCACTCTGATAAAAGAAGCTTAGGCTCATTGAGGGCTCCCATACTTTGAAACAGTATTTTTACCATCACTAGGAATCAGACATGTCAGATCTAGGTTGAAGTATGTTGACTGCAGCATTATTTACAACAGCATTAACCAACCTAAGTTTCCAAAAGTGGAGAAGGTTTGCAAAAATTATGATTCCTCCAAATGACAGACTACTACAAGACCATTAAATATTATTCTGAATGCTAATTACTGACAGGATAAATTGTGAATGATACATTCTTAATTGAAAACAATAAGATACAAAGCTGAACATAACAGAGAAACCTCAATTTGGCAAAATAAACTACATATATAAGGCTATTGGAAAGGATAATTCATTAGCATCTTAATTTGTATTTTGTTTTACTATTGTAGAAGATTCAGAAAAGAATAGAGCAATTTCCCCCTGCTTTCCTTCTACCCGTGTCCTTCCCTCCCTACCATGCATGTGCCCACATATATACATGGAAGTAAGCAATACTACAGACTCTAGAAAGTTTGTGCTCTTCTTTCTCCCAAGATATTTTCTTTCAACAAAGATGTGAACTGACAATGATATTGGCTGGGAAGTTTCTGTGGCTTAGAGAATGGGAATAGTCAAAGTGGCTTCAGCTGGGAAGCTTCCAGTTAAGATAGAAAGGGGACAGTAGAGGGGTCTGTGGGTCTTCCCATTCCCTGATACGTGATAATCCAGGATGGGGTATCAGACAGGAGTGGCTGGTAGCCATGTAGGAAGCCTGAGCCCAATGCCTGGGGTCCTTCAGGCTCAGAAAAAAAAACAAAACAAAACAAAACAAAAAACACCATGTCCAAGCTTGAGACCCAAAGTGGGTTGAAACTTCCTGAGTATCTAGACAGATTCTCTATGATTGATCTTGACAGTGCAAAATCCAAGGACCTTTGCACAACCTTCAAGAGGAAAAGGAGGAAGCTATCCTGTTGTAATGGGTTCAAATTTCTTGCCATCCCTTTAAATGGGATTTCACGGATAAATTTAATTTGTTTTGAAATAATGTCTACAAAGCATCCAAAGCAGGGCCTGGCACATAGTAGGTACTCAAATGTAAGTTTCCTGCTTCGGGGAGCAACCACTTGGCTCACTGTTCCTGCAGTACCCCACAGCAGATAAGCAGAGATCTGAGGGTAAGAAAGGAGGCCATTCAGACCCCACTGGCCTCACAAGGTGGGCTCTTTAGCAATTCTTGACCAGAAGCCCCACTCTGCAGCTGGACAGGAGGAGCACTTGGCTCTTCAGCCCCTCATCACCTTGGCAGCCAGCAAGCCAGTCTTCAGGGCTGCAGGAAACTGCGGCCTAGTACTGATCAATGACAAGTAAAGGGTTTCTTCCCTCCTCTTGCTGAAATTGGACAATATTCATATGGGATTCTTCAACCAGCTTAAGAGACAGTCTTCCCCAGTCCACAGAACATCTTCTGGTTTGAGACAGTGGAAAAAATAACCAAAGCAAAGCCTACTGTCTTTATGAGCCCTTGAACATTATTTAAGACACTTCACAAAAAGTTTTGGTGTTCTGAATTGTCTCCTGCCTCCACCTCTGCTTCTATGTTCCAGTTTTGAAAGCACACTCCTTGGGAACCCCACCAGGAGCCTCCTATCCCTCCCCCGCCCCACGCTGCGTAAAGGCGGTAGCTGCGTGGCGCATGAGCATGCGCGCATGTGCTTGCTGCTCACCTCTCCATGTGGTACACGGTGATTAACCAGCCTGGCACAGGAGGTGTAATAACAGACTAGAAGGCACAGATAATAGGATCTTTCTGGCATAAGCAGTGAGTTCATCAGAATCCATCAGAACCCATTTGTGAGAAGAGCAATGGATGGGAATGCACAAAGGTAGACGCTAACCTTTAGTTTTTGGATGCATTTGCTGCACATGGGGAGTAAAGCTATTTTTAAAACTCCCTAAGTGTCAGTACTCCCTTTCCCAAGCATCCTTCTGTCAAAACTCTGCAAAAGGATAACGTACTTGTTGGGGACAATTGATTCACATCTAAAACATGGAGTCTGATTCCACATCAATGGCAGGAATCTAGCTGAGCCGTTCTGTCTGCAGGAAGCTTGAACTTGGTTGCAAAAGGTAGAGGATCTGGAGTGGCCCCTACAAGCATTGCCTAGCTGTAGGTTTGTGATCCAAGAGTACATGTTTCTCACCCATGATGCCATAAGCTCTCTGAGAGTGAGGAGGATATCTCTCAAATGTGCATGAGCATCCCAATGCCTCAGGGGTGGTCAGTACATGTATGACAAACGAATTATAGATTGTCAAGAGTTGCAGATCCTGGTAGGGAGACAGGACATGGAGGAAGAAGTTAAGGACCAATGAAGAATCACTGCCTGAGTTCTCTGGGGGAGTTGGAAAAAAGAAAGGTTATGGAAGAAATTCATAGGTGTTGCAAAGTGAGGGGAGGGTAATTGGATGGAGTTTTAAAGGATGTATAGGAGTCTGAAAGGGAGAACTAGGGCCCCAGGAAGCCCCAAGCACAGTTAGAAATGTTCCAATCCGAGGTCACCCAGACGATGAGTTAAGCCATGGCTCTGTCCCCTGGCACTCCTCATGAAGACATGCACTGACCTGTTATCAATTCCTCAAATCTGGGTATTTCCTTAAGTTCCAAAGATGAACTCCCCTGCAGGACATTAGTGATTGGTTAATAAGAGGAACGCTCCTTCAAGAGTACTTGCTGTGTGCCAGACCCTGTGATGGGTCACTTCTGGTGAGTTATCTCACCTAATCTTCACAACTTTCCTAGGAGGTAGTATCATGAACCCCATTGAGCAGATGAAGAAAATAAGGCTTAAGGAAGGAAGTATCCATTGCGTGTTCCCAAAGATTGATCTAAAACACAAGGGTACATCACTACTCTCTTAGTACTATCCCCCAACTCATCTGTACAGCTCTAAGTACTCTTCCCATGGGGCTCTGAAAAGGGCTGGAGAATGATGTTAACGTTATACACATGACAATTTCCTCATGTATCTATAACCATAAGTGTTAAATTTCATAGATTCCTTTTGGCTGAGGAAGGATAATAGGTACATTCTGAGTAATGACTGGAAGTACATTTTTAGCAAATATGGTTTGTTCCCTTCAGATACTACTCATGTGACAGGTATTAGCTTAATTGTATGGGCTTTTGCAGGGCTCTTTCATTATTTCCACAGGAAATCTAAAACAAACAAACAAAAAAAGGTGGTACTATGTAAAGTAACATAAAGGGAAGAACTCTAATAAAGGTTTTATAAGAAGAAATTTCCATAAATGAGAACTGTATTACCACTTCCAAATGGTAAAAACATTCTAATATTACTGGGGTTCAGTCACGTACTTAGTGTTTAGTTAGTACTGAGTATGAGGAGGAAAGGTAAGAGAGGGGCAGTGTGGCATAGGTATTTATTTCTTAAATTTGGAGTCACCTACACCTAAGTTCATATCCTGACTGCCACTTCCTAAGTGACATTGAAAAGTCAGTCCATCTCTCTGAGCCTATGTTTCCTTATCTGTAAAATGGAATAATATAAGTTGAGGTACATGGAGACTTGGTCCTCCAACTCTTTCCAACCATTGACCCCACAGGTCATCACATCCTCATAACAATAGCACTTGGCACCAATGTTCTCTCCCTCACCTCAGAAATGTTTTTTTCATTTGACTTCCAGGTAAAGAAACCATAGATACTAATCATATTAATATTCACATTAAATTTAAATCATCTAAGCACTGCAATTAAAAGGCCAAGTGTTACAACAGATAAAATAGCAATATCAAAGTATGAGTGGCTTTCAAGAAACATGCTATATTTTAAGCACAAGGAAACAAGTAGGTTAAAAGTAAAAGAATGGAAAAAGATATATTAGGCTAACACTAGTCAAAATAGATCTGTAATAGCTGCAGTAATATCAAATTATATTTCAGAGTGGAGAACATTTCAGAGCAGAAGGATAAAGACGGTCATTTTGTAATGATAACAGATCAATTAATCAACAGGACATAAAATCCTAAACATTTATGCCTCTTGTAACGAAGCTTAAAAATACATTAAACAACAACGGATAAAACTACAAGGAGAACAGACAAACTCACAATTAAAGTTGAATATTTTGATACTCCCCTCTCAATAAATGATAGAACAAATAGACAAAAAGTCATCAAGGATACAGAAGACATAAACAACCCTATCAACTAAATTGACCTAATTGACATTTATAGAACATTCCACACAACAACAATAGATTACACATCTTTTTCAAGTGCACATAAAACATTTATCAAGACAGAAAGTGTACTGGACTATCAAATAAGTCTCAATAAATTTTAAAAGGTGTAAGTATGAGAAACTATATTCTTTGACCACAGTGGAACTGAATTAAAAATCAATAAGAGAAAAATCCTTTAAAAATCCCCAAATATTTGGAAACTAAATAACACACTTCTAAATAACCCATGAGTCAAAGAAGAAATCAAAGGGTAATATAGAAAGTATTTTAAACTGAATAACAGTGAAAACACAACATAGCAAACTTTGGGGGATGCCATTAAGTCACTTGAGGGAAAGTTTATAGCACTAAAGAAAAAGTTCTCAAATCAATGATCTCAGCTCCCCCCCCAAGAGAGACATAGATATAGATGGCAAATAGACACATGAAAATATGCTCAGTATCATTAGTTAGTAGGGAAATTAAAATTACAATCATAATGAGGTACCATTACATACCACTATAATGGCTAATATCAAAAACCTGATCAAACCAGCTACTTAACATAATGTGAAGCAATTGGAATTCTCATACCACTTGAAAGATTCTTAAAAAGTTAAACATACATCTACCATATGGCCCAGCAATTCCACTTGTAAATATGTACCCAAGAAAAATGAAAGCATATGTCCATACAAAGGCTTGTACATGAACATCCACAACGGCCTTATTTGTAATCACTAAAAAATCTAGAACAACCCAAATGTCCATCAGTGAACAAACAGATACTCAAATTGTGATGAATTCATACATTTGAATACTCCTCAATTAAAAAAAGAACTATTGGTATACATTGCAATATGGGTGAATCTCAAAATAATTATCTGGATGGAAATAGCCATAGTAAAATAGGAAAAAGAGTACATACTGTGTGATTCCATTTGTATAAAACCCTGGAAAGTAGGAATAATCTGTAAGTGCCAGGAACAGATCAGTAATTGCTTGGGGAGTGGGAGAAGGTGGGGCTGGAGGTGGGATTACCAAGGGGCACTTTGTGGGTCACGGACATGTTCACTATCTTCATTGTGGTAAGAGTTCATGGGTGACTCATATGTCAAATGTAAATTGTACACTTAAATATATGCATTTACTGTACATGAATTAAATCTCAATAAAGTTGTAAAATTTAAGTGAAAAAATAGATGAAGAAAGGAATGCTCAAAACAACAGTGCTGGGTGCTTGGGTGGCTCAGTTGGTTAAGTGACTGACTTGGGCTCAGGTCATGATCTCATGGTTCATGAGTTCAAGCCCTGAACTGGGCTCTCTACTCTCAGCACGGAGCCTGCTTCAGATCTTCTGCCCCCGCTCTCTCTGCCCATCCCCTGTGCACGCTCTCTCGCCCTCTCTCAAAAATAAATAAACATGAAAAAAAAAAAAGTGTCTGCATCTGTAATGTCTGATAGATCCGCTGGGGTTTCAGAGGTGGATAGGATGTGGCCCCTGTCCTCAAGGGCTCCTCAGTGGGGCTGAGGAGAGAAACAAGCGACCCAATTACAACAAACATAATTGGTTTTGAGTGTTCCTAAATTAAATTTGTAGACAGTAAATGGTACAGGGACTTCATATCCAAGCAGAATTGGAATCTTCAAAATGAAAGGAAGAAAAAAATTAAATCTTCTCCCGACCTTTCTCTGTGTCCCAAATAGAGATTTCTTAAAGCTATTTGATTCCATGTTCATATCATGGTCTTTCTTCTTGTTTTCTTCAATTAGTGTATTAGCATTTCTTTCCCCCTCATTATTCATGTATAGCCTCATCTCATTTTCATTTATTTTAACTCAGCATGTGTTTGTGGGTGGGGAAGATTTGGAAGTCTGGACTAACGTTTTTCTGGACTGCTGACAGAAATGCCTTTGGGGCAAGCCGACGTCTGCACCCAGGGATCCTCATAGAGTATGTGTTGGTGGCAAACCAGTGAAAGTAATAAGGTGGGGGCTGAGGCCTGAGGGGTCACAACACAACAGCATTCTGGGCAGAGGCTCTCTGAAGAGGTCCAGACCTTAGGATGACCCTGTGCTTGGGGTAGTGATCTCTTAGGATACACTCAGAGCAGCCCTGTAAGATAAGAGGTGGTTGGAACTAAGACCAGAGAGGGCTCTGAGGTCAGCACATGAGCAACCTCATGAGTCATGTGGAAGAATGTGCACTCTAGCCTCCGGGTCCTGACACTCCACCACCTGCCAACAACCTATTCAAGAGCAGAGGGGAGCACACTGAGAGAAAATGCACGAGTGCAATTGGAACAAATGCACGTGACAGTGTGCACGGCCCCATCCTTGGAAAGCACAGCCGGCTTCAGAGACCGAAGATGCCTGTAGGAGACACCCATTTCTCACTCTTTAACTCTAACTTAGCCACCCTCTTTGATCACAGAATCCTTTTTCCACAAAGCACCTACAAATTAGCAGAACATATGCTCCCAAATGCAATTTGGAGACTGCTGTAGGAAGCCCAGCCAGCACTTCCCCTGCCCTTCTCCCTGGCTGCTCCGCCATCGGCTAATGGCTTGGACTGGGGCTGAAGGGAGCATGCGTGTGCCTCAGAGGAAGAGCTTGTGCCCCATGGGACTCATAAGTGCAGGGAAAGGGGATGCCAAGACCAGGGGGTGCTGACAGCTGTAGCTCATAGAGCAGAATGACAGCTTTCTGAGTCCATGAAAGATAGGGACAGTTATAAATGCTCTTCTTCCACATGTAGGCAATTAGACAAGCAGAGTCAAGGTGAGGAAGCAGGAGGCCGGCCAGCAGCAGGAGCCTTAATGCACACAAATTCTCTGTGTGTGACTCCCTTGTGCTGGGAACTCTAGGCAGCCTGACAGAAAGGAGGTCCACTTACAGGTTGTTCAGAGAATCAGGCACATGCATCATAGTTGCATGCACAGGGAATCAGGCACAGAGCATCATAGTTGGGGCAAGGAGTGTACGACAGTAAGACAATGAATAACTCTAATGGGGAAATCCAGGAAGACTTTTTGGCAAAGGAGATGTTTAGCAGACCCCTGCTGGAATGTAAGACCTTGGCAATCAGACATTCAGGAAGAGCATGCCAGGTATAAATGGAGATCCTGGCAAAGACAGAGCCAGGAAAGGAAAATAAATAGAGAAAACAAGTCACTCCTCTGCTTGCAGGGATGAGTCATGGGAGAGTGAGTAGAAGGGTAAGAAGTACATGAAGGTGTACAGGTGCAGTCAGGGTCATCCTAGACAGGTTCTGAGGCAGGGCCCATGATGTTGGCTTTTCTTCACTGAGTAGGAAGCCAACCAGAGGGGTGGAGACATGGGCCCCTGGGAATGGAACGCTGAGTGAGGGAGCATTGGGGAGAGATGCATTGAGCTGGAAGTGGTCACAAGGCTTCCAAGCAGCTGAGTCTAGAAGGCATCTGGACCTCTGGATCTGGAGCTCAGACACAAGTTCTGAAATGGGCATGGGATGTGGTGGTCATTGATGTCTGCTGGAAATGTGGCAGGGGTGCCTGCCAATTCTGTCTCTTCCACCTACACAGCCCAGAGCCTCACTCACTGAGAAACCTAAGAACAAGGGTTACATATGAGCTTCTGAACTGCTTTCTAAACATCTTAAACCATTTCCATCAAAACATGCTTTGGGTGCATGTCTGGAAGAACTACTCTAACAGTCTGAGCTGTTCAGCAACAAACAGAGCACTCCAAGTCCCATCACACTTAGTTCCGGAAAATGCTGAAAATTATATATATATATATTCCATAAAAGAATTTCCTCCAAAAAGTTCCCAAAAGACATATCCTCATGGAAAGGGCATTCTCTTCTGCATTCAGACTCCACCTTGCATTGAGGACACCTGTCCTGCACACTGGCTCACCTGGGATCTGCTGAAAGCCATATGGAGAAGAGACACTCCAGACCAGCTGGTGAAGAGGTTCTGGAAGCTACCTAGCTCATCCAGAGCCATGTGTGACTGGTCCTCAACTAGCAACTTCTGGTGAATGACCCAGACTAGTCCCCTCCATCCCTAAGCCTCGAGTTCAATTGTTGCCTTTGTCTTTCCTTGAAAGCCTACTGAGAAATGTTCTTCAAAGGAACTTGCTTTATCCTAAGTATATCAACCTGCCTTCAACCAAACCTTATTAGGAACCTATTATTTGGGGAATGTTTGGGTGGCTCAGTTGGTTAAGTGTCCTAGTTGTGATTTCGGCTCAAGTCATGATCTCACAGTTCATGAATTCAAGCCCCATGTAGGGCTCTGTGCTGACACCAGGGAGACTGCTTGGGATTCTCTCTCTCTCTCTCTCTCTCTCTCTCTCTCTCTCTCTGCCTCACCCAACCTCCCCTCAAGCATATATACATGTGCTATCATTCTCTCTCTCTCTCACTCAAAATAATTAAATAAACTTAAAAAAGAAAAGAACCTACTCTTTGCATAAGGCACTAGGATTCAGTGATTAGCTAAATTCTGACCATGTCTTCTAGGGACTCATGACCTAGTGGCCACCTTGACAACTGGTTCAATTTGCTTTCCACAGGTTTTTTCAAATCCCCCACCCTCCTCCAAACTAACATATAATTTAAATAATCAATGAAAATATAGTTTAGACCCAAAAGTACATCTGCTTGCCAGTGTTCCCACAGTCAAGCCCAGAGACCTGCAAAATCTAAAAACTATCAGTGAGGCTCACATGCTCACAAGCCTTTCTCTGCATCCAATTACCCCTTCTCCAAATGAAATAGACCTCATGTATACAACACCAATATTCACCAGTGAAGGAGTATATGTATTAAGAAAACCACCAGATTAAGGAAAAAACAAAACAAAACAAAATCACGTGCCTTTGAGTGTTTCTCTTGAATCCAGGAAAATTCATTAAGGAAGTCAGATATAGAGGGAGAAACTAGAAGACACAGCCTGTGAGGAATGAGTGAGCAGGGGCAGAGCTGGGGACCACAGTGCAGGCCTCCTTGGGGGAAAGACATGAGGGGAAGAGGCACCAACCTGAGTTTGTCAAACAAACTGAACTTGCTTCTAAAGAAGTAGGGAGCAGCTCAGGAAATGAGAAGATGGGGCCCCGATACTGTTGCTGAATTCTGGAGACCATGTCGGAAGCACCAAATGCCTTCCCCTGCTTCTCTTCTTCCCACTTTATTTTATCCTATCCATCACATATGACAAACAGCAAAGCAACTGGTAAACATTGTCTGTGGCTCTGTATTTAGATAGAGTCTAGAATGATACAACTATCATAAGAATAATAGGACTTTTGTTTCCAGTGGGGCCATTATGTAACAGGAAACAGCAGTTCTGAATATGGCTGGATCCTAAGGGTAAATCTACATACAATTGAGAGAACAGCTTGCTCATTAACCAAAGGCCACACTGGGACCTAAGGGTCAAAGCTTTATAGGACGACATACCTCCAGATCACAGACTTCAAGAATGTACATGAGCTGACACCAAAGCCAAGAGTGTCTCCATAAGTGTGCATACCTGAGTCCTACCTACTGGCCTCACTGAATTAGACCTTGACCATAGTTTAAGGATCTTTGTCAGGGCCGTATGCATAATACCATCATTTGGTAGAAATGGCTTTGTAGTCAGTCTTCATACAGAATCCCAAATGCACCATTTAATCATTGTATGACCTTGGGCAAGTGATTTAACCTCTTGGGCCTGCCCTTTCCCAACTGTAAAATGGGGATGATAATAACTGTCATATAGGGTTGTTGATGAGGTCTAAGGATGGTCCCAAATATAAAACGCTCTGACAAGTGCCTGGCATATAATAGGTGATCAAGAAATGGTAGGTGTTGGAGTGCCTGGGTGGCTCAGTTGGTTAAACTTCGGACTCTTGATTTTAGCTCAGGTCATGATCCCACAGTCATGAGATTGAGCCCTGCATCGGGCTCCAAGCTGACAGTGCAGAGCCTGCTTTGAATCCTCTCTCTAGCCTTCTCTCTGCCCCTCCCCTATGTGTGCTTCCTCTCTCTCTCTCCTTCAAAATAAATAAATAAACTTTAAAAATTAAATAAGTAAGGGATGCCTGCTAGCTCAGTCGGTTAAGCATCCAACTTCAGCTCATGATCAGGTCACGATCTCAAGGTTTGTGAGTTCGAGCCCCACGTCAGGCTCTATGCTGACAGCTCAGAGCCTGGAGCCTGCTTCGGATCCTGTGTCTTCCTCTCTCTCTGCCCCTCCTGCACTCATGCTGTGTCTGTCTGTCTGTCTCTCTCTCTCTCTCTCAAATATAAAAGTAAAAAAAAAACATAAAAAATAAAAATAAATAAATAAGAAATGGTAGGTGTTACCCTTTCATTCTGAAGAAGAATAGCCTCCTATAGAAAAGAAAGCCAAGAAAGGAGATCACTTCTGGAGGAGGATACACTTAGCCCGGGGATATTCACATGATGTGTGCCCCAGCCCACAATGTGCTGCTGACTGTCGTGGGGCACAGCTATCCTCTTGGATGAGGCTGTTCTAGTGTGGCTGACATCTGTCAGCCTGACTACTCCTGGTGACCCTAAGTAAGTCCTGGGGTCCAGCTGCCCCAGCAATGCCCTTGCGGGCACTTCAGCACTAACCATTCTGAAGTCACTCCTAGCCATGAAGAGGGGCTCAGGAGGGACAGAGGACCCTGGAGGTGAGTCAGGATGCAGCGGAGAAAAAAGCATACAGGTTAAAGATGGAAAATCGGAGTGCTTTTTGAAGACTGACAACAGAGGAACACTGACGATTCAGTTTGGAGGAGTCACCAAAATATTCAAGCTAACACCAGACATTTGCCTTAAGAGGCACATGAAATGCATCCCTTCTCTGGAACAAAGAAAAACAGACTTTGAAGAACCCATAGAGAAGATGACAAAGCCCAGAGGATCAAAACTTCCCAGGACCAAGGAGGACTCCAGCAGGCTCTGAAGAACGGGGAGGTGGCCAACATGTCCCTTCTAATTAGCAGCACAACCAGCCACAACCCGAGGTAAATGGACAGTTAACTTGCATTGTCCAACAGGCCCAGGTAGAGCTAATAAGATGTGAATTTATGGAGGAAAGCCATGAAAAGTGGGCCTTGCAAAAGTTACTATCTGATACTACCTGCAAAATTATTAAAATAAGCCACCCAAAACTCTTCCAGCCATAGAGCACTGAGCTAATGAAGAAACACACATCATAAAAGAATAAATTACCTCTATAATAAACCTTGCATCTTCTAGAATGAGGCCATTAGAAATTGATCAGTTAATTTAGGAGAAGCTGAAGGCCAAAGCCCTGATGAAAGCATGCACCAGGAACCGTCTTCCAGAATCAGCTCTGTTAACAGCATGCTGGGGTCACACAGGCTGCCCTAGTGGTGTTTCCTGAATGGGCATGTGGTTAAAGACCACTCACTTGGAATGTCTGCAGTGTGGAGGAGGTCAGAGCCAGGCAGGTAAAACAGGTGAAGAGAGGACCGGGCCACAGTGAAAACTTGGTGTTCCCCTTCTTCCCAGCACCCAAAGCAGTGGGATGGCCTGTCATGGGAGAGACTTCTCATCTACCCCCTTTAAATGGCTACACTGATTCCTGCCCCCGCTAGGTCCAGGGGCGTGTGCACACACGTACACACTCACACACATATACATCTACACTGTCACATATGCTGACATACGTGTTTTCACATATACTCCCACATGCAGGCACTCATACATACACACATTCACAGTCACGTAACACACAGAACTGCAAACTCCTGCATGAAATGCAGCCTCCTCCATCCCCCCTCACTCCTCTGCCCCACTCCCTCTCCATCCCATCTTTTAACCTGCCCCAATCTCTCCAGCCCCCAACCCCCTGACCAGCTGTCTCTCCTCACTCTGCACATCTAATGCCTGAAACCACTTCTCTTCTGACTTCATGTACTCCAATCTTGACTCTTTCCCTGGTTCTCACCTGCTCCCCTGAGCATCTTGGCAGGTCAGGTCCAACTCTCTGAGACCCTGTGCTGCACGGTGGGGCCCTGGAATTCACTCCAGCATCCCAAGTCAGAATTGGCCCCAACAGCTTCCCACTGAGCTTTCTCAAGGGGCTGGGGGCTCAGTGCAGGCTGCACCCCTTCCCACTCTGGGGCTCTTACCTCATTCACAAAGACCCAGTGGCTGTCCTTGGAAGCCAGATTGGTCTCTACGGCCTGCAGAAAGAAAAAGAAAACAAACATGAATAGAAGCAAGCCAGAAGCTGGTAGACACGCAAGATGATTGCCGAGATGGGGTTTGATAAACATTGTTCTTGGAGATTTTTTTCTTCACAAAACATGCCATCCCCTGAGCTTTCCCTGCCTTAGCTACAAGACGCATCATTTGAACACAGATATCTGATTTCCTGCTGTTTTCCAAGCTCTTACGCAGTAGCCCTCAGCAAGGTCGAAGCTCTGGTTCCTACAGGCATCACAGGGCCACCAAAGGTGAGGGCTTTCCTCTCCCCTCTCAAAAGAGTACCTGCAAATGCTTTTCTGAAGGGGAGCTTAGGGGGATGATTCTCATTACTGCCAGAGGCTAAAAATCCGAAATCTGGAATGAGGGATTTATGGCAGCTTGTCCAGCTGCAATGAATGACACCTGGGAGAACAGCAGCTCACAGCTGGGGTTCTGAGCTGCCTTCAGTTCTAAAGAACCCATAAAGGACCCATAGAACTGGCTCTTTCTTGCTTCTGGGCAATGACCCTACTCCCATCATTCTCTCTTCTAGCACTTTGTTCTGTTTCTTTATAGCACGTGCTATTTCTGTGCTTGAATATTAGTGGCTTATTTATTTCGTACTATCTATCTCTTTCACCAAGTTGGGGTCTCCATGACGACAGGGGCCACATCTTGTGTGGTATCCCAGAACCTTACCCTTTAACTGGCACATAGTGTTCAATATATGAGTGAATATTGCTGTTGAATACGTGAAGAAAGTGGAAGAGGGTGAAAATAAGGGTTCCTTATTTCGTTTCTCATATGTTTTATGGGTGCTTTTATCCTCCTTTAACTGGAAAGCCATCAGATTGAAAGGAGAGAAGGAACTGATCATTGTCAAGCATGTCCTGTGAGAGCTCTCACAGCTAGCATGTGTCAAGTACTTGCTGAGTACCAGGCACTGTGCCAGGCCACCTATGAACGTGGGAGAGAACTATCAGATTGTAGTCCTCTTTTATTTTTACTTTTTTGTGTGTATTTTTGTGATGTAATTTTTATTACTCTTTTTTATTTGAAAAAAAACACAGAGAAGTAAAAATGTTCAAAATCATCCCATAACCTTGCCCCCTTTTTAACAATGTGCTAAATAGGGTGCCTGGGTAGCTCAGTCGGATAAGTGTCCGACTCTTGATTTCAGCTCAGGTCATGATCTCAGGGCTCGTGGGTTTGAGCTCCATGTTAGGCTCCATGCTGGCAGCACAGAGCTTGCTTAGGATTCTCTCTCTCCCGCTCTGTCTGCCCCTCCCCTGCCTCACATGCGCACGCTTTCTCTCTCTCTCTCAAACTTTAAAAAATAAACTTTAAAAGATAAAATAAAATATGCTAAATGGTGAAATGTCCCTTTTACCCCTCCGCATTTATCCTCCAGAGATTGTTAAGGTGTCCCCTTCTAGAAGGTTGTGGTCACATCTGCAAGTACATATCTATGTACCCATATCAGACAGATGTTTTTATTTAAATGAGATCACGAAATATGCATCAGGTTACAACTATCATTTTTTTACTTATCAATATATCAAGAATATCTTTCCTCATCAGTACACAGAGCTCTGACTCTTTCTCCTTAACCATGAGGCATAGAGGACTAAAGAGCCTGCCTGCACCAGCAACCCAGCTATATGTGGGAGGTACATCATTGCACTGTCTGTGCACGGGCTTCTGTTAAAACTTCATCCACACAAAGAATGGACACGTTTGTTGGCCAGCACAACAAGCATGTGGAAATAGAGTCTGTGTGAGTGTCCCAGCTCTAGCATCCCAGTCCTTTACAGAAAGCTCCCACAGGACACCAATGGTGGGCACAGGGGTCTTTCTGGGCCATCTGGGGGTTAAAGACACAAACTCCCCTTCTCCAGCCTAGAAGTGAGAGGGTGCCAGCCCCTGTGAAGACAAATTAGGATGGGAGTCTGGACTGGGCTGGAAAGGACTGCCTCCACCAGCTGTCATTTAACCCCTCTGGTCTCAGTTTGTTCATCTGTAAGACATATATAACGCTTGCTTCCTCTTGTCTGCCAATATCTTCAGTCCTCAATCTCAAGAAGCAGCAAATACAAAATGGCGTCCATACAAATCCCAAGCCTTTTTCACAAAGCAGAGAAGGGAAGTGGCCATCTCCCACCTTTTGTAGGTTCCACCCTTATTCCTTGATCCATCACATTCTTGGAACCTGGAAGTCTTCTGGAGCCACACAAGTCCTCCTCCTTATGAGCCGTGCCCCCACAAAACTCTCCCCTCCTAGGCTGCTCCATCCCCCACCTCAGGAAGGAGGCTCCAAGTCTTCTCTGTTCTGCCCCTGAAAGAAAGGATCTCCAGAGATGCCAAACTCCTGTGGGGCCATGTCCCAAAGATACTTTCTCCCCATTCTACAAACTCCACAAACCAGGCCCTCTCCCTAGAAGCTATGAGGACTTAAGGGCCAGTTGCCCTCTGAGGAGCCTCAGATCCTCAGAGGAGGTAACTATCAGGGAACTTATAGGTTCCAGAACACTGTAACACTGAACTGAATCTAAAGAGATGTAGGTTAACAAGGCTGCACTCAAAGGCCTGCTCTGGGTTTCCAGGAACAGAAGGGCAACTGGGGAGAGGAGACTTAGAAGAAACACTGCTGGGGCCGGGAGTTGACTACTGGGCTACACCACTTAATGGAGGACACCACAAATTAGACTTGGTCACGGAGTAGGCCAGTGAAAGTATAGGTGTCTTTAGGCACATGAAGAACTGTCATGGGCAAGAGAGACTGGAATTGCTCTTTGCAGCCTCTCAGAGTTTATTTAGGACCAAGGTCTCCAGTAATCTGGGAGGCAGGTATCAACACTATGTAAGACAGAATTTTCTGATTTTCCAAGTAGTTCAAGATGGAATGGGGCTGCCTCAGGAGCAGTGAGGTCTCATCAGGGGAAGTGCCTTAGTGGAAGGTGAACAGCGTGTCCCTGAAAGGTATTTAAGTATCAGCATAGAAGCTGACCATGGGCAAAAGGCAAGACTTAATCACACACTGACATTCCAAAGCAATGATTTTCAAGTCTGGCTGCATGTAGGAATCTCCTAGGGAGCTTTTAAAAGTGAAGACCTTGAGGGGTACCTGGGTGGCTCAGTTGGTTAAGCATCTGACTCTTGATTTTGGCTCAGGTCATGATCTCACAGTTCATGAGTTCGAGCCCAGCATGGGGCTCTGAGCTGACAGCATGGAGCCTACTTGGTAATCTGTCTCCCTCGCTCTCTCCCCCTCCCCCGCTTGCTTGGTCTCTCTCTCTCTCTCTCTCTCTCTCTCTCTCTCTCAAATAAAAACCTTTAAAAATTTTTAAAAAGATGTATTTTTAACAAATGTAGACTTTGGGGCCCAATTCCTTGGGATCCTAATTCACTGGGAATGGTGATATGCCTGAATCCTGTGTTATTTCAGAGCTCTGACCCTGACTCTTGGCCTCTGCAGCTGGGAACACTGCTCCAGAATGTTTGGTTCTGTGAATCTGAAGGTACAGGTGCACCTGTGCAGGAGAATGGTCCTCTGTGTACCCACAGAGCCAGCAGTGCAGAGGACCTGCCACAGCTGCTGGGACATCCCAGGGAACAGGTGGGACCCTGGCTACCCTCAGGAGTTTTTCTATCTGGTCTCAGACTCATACATGAAATATATTGATGGAGAGAATTGATCAGAAAACCCCACAGGACAACTGGCCAACTTTTCTGTCCTACTTTCCTCATCAATTAAGCTCAGCTAATTTGTTAAGCCTCTTTTCCCCACACAGAGATAAATAGCATTTGGCTGTAGCCTTTTCCAGAGGATGCAACTCACCCAGAAGCTGAGCTAGACTGTAAGAAGGAGAAGCTACTGCAGATTTGGAAAGAACACCTCCCCCCCTACCCCCTAGTTACTGGTGAGCTGCCAGCTCTGTGGGAAGAGCCCTAAATGCTCACAGCCCAGTGGGCAGTGCCCCTCGCAGCACCACTAATTCCCCGTCTAAGCGCTATCCTTTCCTCTTCCTCCTCAGCCATGTCTGCAGCAGGTGCAGCTGAGTCCTCCCTTCCGTGGCAGGGCCAGCAGGGTAAGGGGGAAGCAGGCAGGCAGAGCATGTTCTAATCCCAGTTCTGGCACTGCTTGGTTGCGGGCTGCTGGCTGAGCTACTCCACCTCCCTGAGTGGCAGCTCCACGCCTTTAAGGCGTTCGAATGCCAACAGTGCTATCGATGCTCTGCCCACATTCCCCCTGAATCGCATTAGGGTTTTTGAGCACACTGGCTCCCTGTGTGCATTCACGCCCAACAGCAGATACCCGTGGCTCAGGCTGCCGGAACCCCGCACAGCACTCACTGTGCCTGGGAATTTACACCTCTCAGCAAGGACAGAGAGTGTCACATATACAAGTCCCAGATGCCCTGTTCCCAGATGGGGACTGCTTCAAGTGTGAGCTCTGCTGGTTACAGAATTTCTCCATGGACTGAGCCCAAACTGCCTCATTGCTAGCACACCAGCTCTGGCTTCCTTCATTTCCCTGCCACATTCCCACTCCCCTGCTGTCTTTCTTTCTTTCTTTTTTTTTTTTTTTTTAATTCCCCTGGGAACACTTCTTAATAAATCATTGTCACACAAATCCTCACTCCAGAGTCTGCTTCTGGGAACCCAACCTGAGACACACACCTCCCACCCTGGGGTTATCATGGGAATTCAATGAAATTATGTGAAGCTTCCAGCCCAGAGAGTTGCTCACTACAGATAATGAGTGAACATGAAGGTGTCCTCATTCCTTCCACTCAAGACCCCAGCCTGGTCTTTGTTCAATGGTTTCTTGAATGTGTAGACATGTATAGTCTCTCATCTATTCCCTCCTTCACTCAACACACTGTGCCTGCCACACACCAGCTATTGTCCTAACTCTCCTCAATACGGGTATGAGCCAGGAGCCTCGTCCGTGCCATCATGGAGCCAACAGTACCAAGATAACCGACAATAAACACAATGTGGCGAGTGTGATAAGTGCCCTCTCCTCCAGGAATCCACAGACCCTTTAAGGCAGCACAACGTGGGGCCTCCCTTCACCTCGGCAACGCTGTGAGTCCATTGCTATGAAACACCATCGGCACGGGCAGAGAAGTGTTGAGCTGACTAGACAAACAAAGGGCAGCCCTTCATTCTGTGGGTGGGGAAGGGAGTGGAGCGGGCTATTTGCTCTGGGTGGGTTCTGGTCACTCGTCTCCAGCAAGTAGGGAGGCTACGTTCCTACAGCTGGGCTTCTCTGCAGGAGCTGGGCACCAGGACTGTGGGGCAACCCTCAAAATAACACAATGGTAGGCAATAGAGTCCTGCGCAACAGTAGGAGCTCCACCTAGACCCTGTGGGAGGCAGGAACGAGGTCGCAGTGACCCCAAGGAGTCCCTGCAGTGTCACGATGCCTTGACACAGCACCAGCAGCCCTGGTTAAGTTGCTGCTGTGAGTCCCACAAGGCCTGGCCAAACCATCAGTGGCCGACTTCCCAGCTCTTGTGGTCCATCAGTAGCTTGGCCAACACAGAACTTTAGAAGAAGAGCTGAGGAGGTGGAACCTTCCAAGGCTCATGCTGACTCCTGTTTGAGACACTTTTATTTTTCTAAAATGTTTATTCATTTATTTTGAGAGAGAGAGAGAGAGAGAGAGAGAGAGAGAGAGAGAGAATCCCAAGCAGGCTTCATGCTATCAGCATGGAGCCCAATGCAAGGTTTGATCCTACAACCACAAGGTCATGACCTGAGACGAAATCAAGAGTCAGACGCTAGACCAACTGAGCCATCCAGGTGCCCTGAGCCCCTTTTAAATAGAAGACCCAAGGAGCTTACCATGGCACGTAGCTCATAGAAAGGGCTGGGATGGTGGACACAGGTAGCCAGCGGTGAGGGGCATCACCTATAGAGACAGAGCCAGGTGTCTACACTTGTCCTGACACCCACACACCACCTTCTTGAGAGAAAAGCACACTGTCATAGCTACACGCCTCTTAGGGAAGTGGAAGGCATCTGTCCCTCCCACACCTAGAGAAGAGAAAGTGTCCCCTCATCCATGAGCAGCAGCCCCTGTCTGAACCTTGCTCCAATCGCATCACCAGAGCTCTCGTATAGGTGATGCAGGACACCAACAGGCCATCCTGCAGGCCCCCTGGAGGCCAGGGGACATTTGAATCCTGTCCTGGCTATTCAGCCACTCTGGTTCCACAGTTTCCCTAGAGAAGTAGATACAGACCAAAGCCCCTGCTCCCAGCTCCCCAAAGCTCTGGACAGGAAGCAGTCCCTAGTGCTAACGGGAATCGTATATGCAGGGTGGCCCGTCTTGGCCACATACAGGTGGAGATCAGTTCTAATATCCAAATCCCTCTAAGGAGGCTGAGAAGACAGCAGTTCTGAGGGGCCGGAGGAAGCACCTCCAGTCCAGTCCCCTGCCTCTGCCTGCAGCCTTTCGCACAGGACCAAGTCAGGGCCATTTCCTCCAATCAAGCACCCCACCAGACTCTTCGATACTACATCTCCCCCACTTCACAACACACACACTTTCCTTTACTCACACGCCCTAATGAGCCAGGCAGCGTTCTCATCCCCGTCTGTGTGGCGGGGAGCCGGGACCTAGATCTGGCCTCGTAGCTCACACAGGTCCCTCCGCTAGTACCTGGCAGAGACTGGATTTGAACTCGGGTCTCTCAGTCTCCAAATCCTGAGTTCTTTTCCATCAGTCACGCTGCTCCTCAACAGGCCCACATAGCTATCAGAGCAAGAATGTGAGCCTTTGGGACTGTGCCCAGCCCCTGACAATGGGGACAAGATGATCTTTTTTCTCATAACCGAGAAAACACCGTTAGGAGCGGCAGTGCCTTCCTTCTCCAGGTTAACTTGTTCTCATAAGCCTGAGACCATTATTCTACTTGCATTTCTTAAGTATGAGCCTGTTTCACTTTATCTTGGCCTAAAGGAATAGTAAATGGAGTGGAAAGAAACCTCCACATGGAAGCCTTCCAGCAGCATAGCTGAGGATTTATTTCACAAAGTGCAAATGCCACCGATTATTTATGTATGTGTTAATTGTTGGCCACTCTTCTCTAGGCACCCCCCAACACTGGGAGCCTGAGATAATGAAAACTTGTCAACAATTAGCATCTTTTTAAAACCCCAGCTTGTAACATTTCAGAACATTCCCTCCATGGAGCGCACAGCCTGGCATTTTCCCAAGGACAGATAGCACGCTAACTTTAAAGACCCACTGCTGCCTTTGCAACAACATGCTATTTAGGAACAATTCTCTGTGTGCGATGTCACCCTTCCGGAGCATGAGGGAGTGCAATGCCCCCCATCGGCAAAGAAGGGGAGTAGCTGGCTACAAGACTACGGATGATTCAAGGAGCCCCTTTACAAGGAAATCAGCAAAGCAGCCACCATGTGGCCCAACTTCAGAAGCTATGCCCAGAACCATGAGCAAACCCATAGAGGGCAGCCACTGCTGAACTACTTCTGGTCACTCTGGGCTTTCCAGAGACTTGCCTCCTCAAGAAAAGGGCCCGAGATGCTGGCCCAGCTACTTCTCCTGTTTACCCTAGCCTTGTTTCCAGAACTTCCTGGGGCCTTGCTCTTACTGGAAAACTGCCTTAATGTTCTTCCCAAGTCGATGGCTCTTACTGCTGGCTCCATCCTTACTCCTAGGTCCTACTGGGGAATCCTGGACCATATGTGGGTTTCTTTTCTAGTTTCTTCTCCCAGTCTCTTCCCAGGAAACAGCTCCTCCTGACCAAGCAGGAGTTACCTGTTCCCACCTCACCCATCACTCTGCTAGAGCTTTCTTGAAGCCGAGGGCCCTCACCCTTGGTGGAAGCAGGAAACACAGCCACCTGAGCACACAGACAGGCAGTTTAGCCTGTGTGAGTTGTTGGGAAGGTTGGTTGCTGGAGGATGGTGAAGACAAGGCAATTGCACCAGGCTACACAAGGCCATCTGGGGAAAGTGTGACAGAATTAAGCCTGTGTGGCTTTCCAACCCGACTCTGGGGGACACTAAGAGGGCATTTGCTGAGGGAAATCTGAGCCTGCTATTGGGAGTCTGGGGAAGGTGCTGGCTGCAGACTGGGTGCAATTGTTGGCACTTTGTGAACACCCCCCTCTACCCAGACCCTGAATTAAGCCTTCTGCACACAATACTTCAATGAGTCCTCACAACTGTCCACTGAAAGTGGCTTCTGATCTGAACAGAGAGATGGGGAAACTTGCCCAAAGCCTCCCTGCAAGTCAGCATCACAGAGGCACACAACCAGCCCTTCTAGTGTGTCATGCCAACTTGAGGACAAACTCACTCTGGCCACTTCTTGGGGATGTTTCATACAGAAGCAAGAGTCGAGATGGAAGGCAATGCAGATAGTGATGAGGCCCGGATAGGAAATCTGGGAAGCCACAGAGACTTCTGCAAAGTTGGGTCCCGGATTCTACAGTTTCCTGCCACCGTCAATGCCGTGATCCTCCAAACTCCTGGGTCACGTGGTCCTCTGGTCGTACATGGGGAGGAGCCTCCAGTCCCTCACTAAGGGCTAAGGCCTGGTCTAGATACCATGCAGCCCCTTCCCAATATGGCACCTGACAGACAATGAACTTTGAAAGATGTCCATGGAATCAATGAATAAGTGGATTCACACTCCCGCAATACTTCCCTGGTGCTGAGTACGACAAAGGCCAGGGACATCAATAGGAAGCCCCCAGTACTCAGAAGGGGTACTGACATACAGGTATTTTTTCCTTTGCATGGTACTATGTTAACAGAAACCCATGCATCCAGGACCTGTGTCCTCATTTTGCACCATTTGGATATGCACTTGAGTTTTGGTTAACACTGTTCTGTCAAAAAAGTACCGCCTATTTGAAAATAGCACCCTTTTCCTACACATCTGAGAGAAGGTGAAATGAAACAAAGTGAACTTGAAAGGTGGATAAATGCAAGACATGGTGACCTTTGGAAACATGATCACATTTTAGAGTTCTGTATGGGGATATAACTGTTTCCTCATTTGGGCTGAGTGCTGGAACTCCTGATGTAAGCTCCCTTATATCCTGCTTAACAACATAGTAAGTTCTGGAGTAGTCTGGTCAATCAAATGGCATTTGAGGGAGGGGAGGGTGGGTGATGGGTATTGAGGAGGGCACCTTTTGGGATGAGCACTGGGTGTTGTATGGAAACCAATTTGACAATAAATTTCATAAATTAAAAAAAAAATAATAATAAATAAATAAATAAATAAGAAAGACTTAAACTCAAAAAAAAAAAAAAAAAAAAGACAGCCCTGTAATGTAGTTTGGTCAATCAGCTGGCATTTTAAAAGCACTGTAACACTGAAGAAAGGATACTCATTGTTAGGTTTTTTGGGTTTTTTTGTATCGTCGTTGTTGTTGTTGTTTGTTTTTTACACTGGCTTTGATCTCAGAAAAACTATTATGTTGCTATTGAAAAAAAAAAGCAAGCAAGCAAGCATAATTGACTAAACACATGTAAAAATCTGATAGATCTGGACAATTTCTCGTCGATCATTAGACCTCCCTGGCCTTCGTCTTCACTGTTTACCAAGTTTGAGATAAACAGCTCTTTCAAACCGCCTTCCCACTCTGTGTGGAGGGCAGAAGTGCCAGCTCACAGCCTCCGGGGATGAAGATTCATTACAGATCATTTGTGGATCCTTCAGATGAAATAGAGACAGGTTCCAGGGCTGTGCTGGAAGTGCAATTTACTGTAATAAAAAGTGAGAATATGCTACATGTGGACAATTTATGAGGAAACGTTAATATCAGCAGAAAAATGAAATGGAGTCTGCTCACAGGCACGACCTGCTTAATAAGAGCAACTTGGAGAAAGTAAAGCCAGGCGCTGCCGATAAGTAGCAACTGATGGATACTCGGATTTTAATAAATGGTCCATAATTTCCCCACCATCTGGAGGGCACAGACGCCAAATAAGACCCTCCCATGTTCGACTCTCACAGACACCCAGGCTTTGTCCTGCTGGGAGGGCAACGGGAGCCGGCTTTTCTATCGGATCTTGTCTCACGGAGAAGAAGGGCATTCCCACCATTGGCCGCATGGCCACGACCGCACAATTCCTTTTGAGGACGGAGAGGTACAAGAGAACAAATCACTTCTGAGCTTATTTACACTCCGGTTTGGCGAGAACAGCCGCCAGCCTCTGCAGCGGGCTGTGAACAATCTCGTGACGCAGTCCCCCAGAGGCCAGGGGACACAGCTCTTGGGTGGCAGGTGGCTGCGCTGAGCCATTTCTCATACGCCCTGCTGTTCAGCTCTAGCTTAAGTGATTTTCAGATATAAGCAAAGCAAGGTCCAAACCTGATTAAAAATGTTTTCTTCTCCCTCCCAGGAGTATTTACACGTTCATGCTGGAGCTTGAGAAGGTGCTGCCTGCATCCAAAGACTGGCTCTAGGGACTCGCAGCATGAGGGGCTATGAAAGGAAAGGAAGGGGTGGGGACCATCTGGGGCAGAAAACTCCCTCCTAGGGCCACTGGGTCACATAAGGCCCCACAGACCTGCCCCCCTGTGTGGCTGTCAGCCCCAGAGACCAGACCCACAGCAGACATCCACTGGGAGAATATCTACACTGCCGGGGCTGCTCAATTAAAGCATCAGCGTTCAAGGTTAATACCGTGACCCCTTCAAATCCTGCCAGGCAAGCGGCTTCTGCACACGGATTTAATTCCTTTTCTCAACCTAAATTGTTTTTAAAAGATGGAAGCGTTTGAATTCTTTTTAAGGCAATAAAGTTGAAAGTAGCAATTCTTTACCAAGCTGATACGAGCTGCTGGGTGTAATTTGTATTCTTTTTTATGAGCCTGACTTTTTGGAGAATGGAATAGAAAGAAAAATATCTTCTTTTCAGTTCTGGAGACAAGAGCTGCTTCTTCCTCAGAGTGCCGGGGAGGAGTTCTCTGGCTCAGGAATTGTCAGGAAACAAGTCCCTGATTTGTGACATGGGAAAGCCAGGGAGGTGCCCTGCATTGGAGAGGGGGCATAAAGCTTACCCAGGCATTCTGGCCCTAGTGAAAATGCTTCTAAGGGGCCATGGGCGGGGCTGTGAGGTCCTGGGGAGTAAGGAAGAGAGGATATTGCAAATTCACTGAAAAGAGAAAGGGGAGGATCTATTTCCTTTAGAATCCACAATATAAACTATTCTACAACCTTTGAGACAGTTTCTCTCCAAGTACAAAGCCTCTGTGCAGTTGGGTCCCAGACCTGGACATGGCCAGGAACCTAATTTTAGCCCCAAATCCTCTGGGCCCAACAATAAAGACACGTTAACTCTTGGGGTATCTGGGTGGCTCAGTCGGTTGAGCATCCGACTTCAGCTCAGGTCATGATCTCATGGTTAGTGAGTTGGAGCCCCACATCAGGCTCTGTGCTGACAGCTCAGAGTCTGGAGCTGGCTTTGGATTCTGTGTCTCCCCCTCTCTCTGCCCCTCCTCCACTCACACACTGTCTCTCTCTTGCTCCTGAAAAATAAATAAACATTAAAAAAATTAATAAAGCCATGTAACTCTACATTCAGCTGCTAGAAGGGGTAGACACAGAAGCCAAATACACATAAGCTTTGTCCTCAGGGGGGTGTGGCCCACCTACCCCACCCTCAACCCCCTTGGATAGCACAAAGCACTTAGAAAGGCCCTACCCATGAATGAGGCATTGCTTGGAGATAAAACTCTGGGCACAGGGCTTCCAGGCTCAGTATCTCGAGTAGAAAAAGCAGTGAGAAAACTTACCATAACCATGTCCTACACTTGCCTTAGAGCTGCAGATCTGAAGCACTACACTGGTTTCATCTAATTTGATGATCTCGGTGACAAGCATAAGAGTAGGAGGCAATCCTATCTGACCCCCAGGGCAACTCTAAACCTTGAACTCTCCAAATACTCCCATCCATGTGCGCACACACATATACAAACACACACACACACACACACACACACACACACACACACACACACAAATAATTCCACTTCATACACCTTATAGGGGGAAATGGGGCACAAGTAAAAAGATCAATGAAACAACAGGCACAAAATGCCAGGGGTAGGCATTATTGCATCCCTACCAAATTCCTATGTCAGATTCACACTGGTCTTTCTTGTTTTCATGACCAAATGTTCCACATGGCCTCCAAGGTGCTTATTCCAAAATGTAAGTTTTCTATCTATATCGGCACTATTTCTTGCAACAAATCCTGAAAGGTGACCATTTATGATCCCCTTTGAAAGAAGAAGAAGGTGAAGCTTACAAAATAATAAATGTCCAAATAGCTAGCTCTTTGGGTTCACAGACAGGAAGAGCATCATCTCTGCCCAGACTGGAGAACTCAGGAGCACAGCTCAAATAATGATAGCACGAGATAGCCTGTGAGCACATCTGGAGTAGCTGTGTGTCCCACCAGACACCAAGGATGGGGAGACGCATGAGGTCTCAGCCCCTCCCCTCCAGTCATTCAGTGTAGACTTGATGTTTCTTGACTCTGTACTTCCTAGTACCAGGTTGGCTATAGCCCAAGGGAAGGGCCAAGTGCCAACCAGTGCTGGTCTGGCAGTTCAGGGCTTGGGGGGGTGGGGAGGGGGAGGACAACTGGCACAAGCCAAGAGGCCTCAGGCTAGAAAGGGACCCAGTCCCTATAAGCTTCCTAAGGAATCTGCCTTATCTAGAGAAAGAGCAAGGCTTCAGGGAGGCCCAGAGGTGAAAAAGAGGCTTTTTGGATTCATCCACTTTGGGGAATCATGGGATTAAAAAGTTAAAGAAGCAGGTGTCAACCTTGAGAAAATCCATGAGCAGGTATGAGAGACACAACAGCAGGGTCCACCCACCCATTTAACAACCAGGTACCTGGGCTCCTAGGAGGGGCCAGGTGCTATAATCAATCTGGAAAAGGAAGTAAGGGAGTCTTGGGCCTTATCTTTGAGTGAATCCAACCCATTTCGAGAGACGACCCATCCAGAGAGAAAATTCTACTAGATAAAAGGAGAGATTGCAGTGATTGGGGAATGTTCAGTTAATGAGGATCGAGATACCAACTTCCTCCTGGAGAGTAGAAGTCCCCATGCTGGGGCTAGGCAGTAGTGGGGCAGATGGCTATCCCAGTCTAAATTGACAGCATGTGTAAGCCTGAAGGTGAGAGGGGCCATTAGGTTAGGGAATGGTGGCTGAGTCACATCTTGTGAATAAAAATTTGATTCTGAAGTTAGTAGGGGAGCCAAAAATCAATTATAATCAAAATTAGCCATGAAGACTTCTTAGCTCATGGATAAAGTGTAGTACAGAAAATATAATTTGTGTAAAGAATCCTGGATCCATTCCCCTCACCTTTATTAATCAACGTTTCTTTCTCACCCTCAATTAGAGCTTCATTTTCTTCCCTGAGTGTATCGACTAAACTATCATCCTCGACCCTTGTCCAGCCCTCGAAAGCCATGCTCCCAATCCTGTCCTGTCAGATTGCTGTTCTGTCCAGTCAATTGAACCAGATAGCTTTGGAACCTCTTCCTACCCTACAAGTGAAGATGGGAGATCTGCATTCCAGAGAGGTCAGATGGGCCATGTGGAGAAGCCCTGGACACTATGCATGCATTCTTTCTACCACTTTCTTTTACTGTGTCCAGCTCTACTGTGTCCATTGTCTATTGATGAGGTCAATTGAGAATTGTCTGGCCTAAGTACCTATTGTCTAGAGTTAAATCTGCACATGAAGCATCCCCACAAGTGGTTATTCTGTGGCTGAAAATCAAAGGAGGGAGGATCAGTGGCATGAGGCATGAGCTCTGACCTGAAATACTGCCAGGTCCCACACAGCAGGGCCTATGCAGTGGAGCCTGGCTTTTACTCTGTTAAATGGGAGCCCCAGATTGTGTCCTATGGAAGAGAAGAGGCTTAGGAGTTTCCAAGAGTTCTCCTATTGTAAAAGAAAAAAAAATCTATGCTCAGAAAGTGTGGGATATACTGCACCCTGAAGAAACGCAAAGGACACTAACAGAAACATCCTTAGAACTTTAAGGGCTACGTTGTGGACCCTCCAGAACATTCATATGTTCAAGTCCCAATCCTCAGTCCCTCAGAACATAACTGTATTTGGAGATAAGGTATTTAAAGTAGTGATTAAGGTAAAATGAGGCCATTAGGGTGGGCTTAATCCAATATGACTGGTGCCCTTATAAGAAGAGTAAGAGATGCCAGGGTTACATGCTCACAGAGAAAAGGCCATGTGAGGACATGGGGAGATGACAGCCATCTACAAAGCAGGAAAGGAGGCCTCGAAAGAAACCAACCCACCAGGCACCTTGATCTTGGACTTCTGGCTCCCAGAACTATAGGACAATATATTTTTGTGGTTTAAGCAACCCCGACTTGGTACTTCGTTACGGCAGTCCTAGCAAACTGATGCTAAAAGTTGTCTTGAAAACAAATTGTGATCAGAAAGTTTGAAGAACCACAAAGCACACTAACAGAAAAGTCCTCATATTACAGAAAATCATCGAACTTGGCTGAACCCCATGTTTATCAAACCCATCTCCCTGGAATACTAAGTTTCTTTGTTCAAGGAACATACAGGTATTTCACAGGATACTAAGGTTGCAAACAGTACGGGGTGGAATAAATGGTACTCCAGGCCTTGGGAGTCTGGGAGAGGACATTCGGATGGGAAGTATATGGTCGATGTGAATTCCAGATGGGCCAGACTGGCCACATGGAAGTTCACAAGCATGAGAAGTGTAGGGAATCAGTTGGGAAGCAGTCCCAGTGGTCTAGAAAGCTGGTGGTGAGGGCCAGAACAGAGTGAGGTCACCAGGCTGGAGCAGAAGGGATGGGGTGTGAAATGTTTAAAAGAAAAACATTAACAGGATATGGTCATCAGTTGGAAATTGAGCGAGGTGTGAAGGACAAAAAGAAATCAGAAATGACACTAGATGCAATCACATAAAAACAGAAGGTGGATCAGGCTCAGTGAAGAACATTAATTCAGGCATAACCTCCTGGACAGCAGGAAGTCAGATAGGTAAGTCCTAAAAGTTTGGAAGAGATCAGTGATCACGGGAGTGAAGAGGGATCAGGCAAGGGCTTACCTCAGGCAAAAGGTGAAGGTGCACAGGACAAGGCAGATGACAAAGCATCAAGTTAACCTAGAGTCCCCATCTTCTAGTGTGAGCACCGGCAGTGTCTAGCTTGATCTACAGACACATTCAAGTGGCTCCAGTTGTAGGACCAGTGACCTGTGGAGGCTGGGAGCCAGACAAGCATGCCAGGAGGACAGGGACTTCTTCACCTTAACCTTTGTACCACTGTTGCTTCTACTGGTGCAGGTCAAGCCAGCACCTTCCTGGAGACTGCACAGCACACACCCAGTTGTATCACTTTCAACCCCCAAGAATGTATTTTTTTTAAATGAGGCGTTTACACACACATGCACACACACACATACTCCCCTACCTCCCTTCTATACCCTGTACTGATCCAGAGGGTTCTAAACCTAACTGGAAGACTTCACAGTATCCTTGTAGATTTCATGCTTTTAGAATCACTCT